>NC_068366.1:30851889-30886889 GCF_020536995.1 Dreissena polymorpha | reverse complement strand
CCTGTAAAATTTTTGACAACGCATAAATGGAAATTCAGGTTATGTTAGAAATGATATGTAGGCTGCAAACATGAAATACTGTGTGTTCAAATTGAACATCAGACAAAAGATTCTTGTACATGTTCCATTTTCATTTTTTTAATGTTTTATCTATTTCTTCTTGCTGGAACAGAGTGATATCAAAGGGTTAAAGAGCTAAATAGCATTATCCTGCAAGAAATACAAGGTTTTTGTTAAACGACTTAAAAAATTATTTAAGTACTCTCAACTCTTATTCACATAGAGAATTACACACATATACATGGATACATACATACATAGCAGGAGGATCCCACGTTAACTATTCTACCAGAAAATTCTAAAATAATATGGTGATTCCTAACTTTTTGAATGTAACATCAGCAAAAATATTTAATATGAAGTTGCTAACGGAAACATGTTTCTCTCTAATGTTCTATCCGCATGGAGTAATGTTACTCATAATCTATAAACCCAAACCAACAGTAAAACTATTTTATGGAACAATAAAGACATAACTTCAAACAATAAGACGTTTTTATATAACATTATATATGTCAACCAGTTATACGACTATAGAATTAAGGACTTCTATTATTTTTATATTAAATATATATTACATATACAGAATACCTTCAAGTATTTTCCCGATGTACTACACATTACTCAAAAGCAAACCCATGCATATTAAATCTTTAACCAATACAAATAACACACCATGTACTCAAAGAACATTCGTAGAAAATATACTTGCAAGACTAAACAAAACGAACAAAATATTTTAAAAACTACAAATTAAAAACCCTGCAGAAAAATCCAAAACTCAATAAATGGCAAATCCTTTTTCGAGAACAAGTCCATATTATTATCTTTGATATCTTCATACATTCTAGTTTTTTTCGTAATTGCACATGATATATATATATATGTCTTTTAAAAACTGGAATGCTGTTTCTTCTTTTGCAAAGGAATATATACCATTTCATTTCCAGATAAAAAATATTGTATGCTTTCTTAGAAGATGAGCCTTAAAGTAGTGTTTTTCCCAGGCCGTTTGAGCGTGGAACTGTGCCATGCCCTTTTTTGTAGCGCCACGCTGTCCCTTTCAAAGTCATTTAGCGCCACGCTGCCCTTTTCAAAGGCAGCCGCCCTGACCTTTCACGACATGAGCACCCGCTGTTTTCCGCGCCCTTATTGATAGCATCTTTATAGCCCTATGTCCAAAATACTTTGCCGACTAGTATCAGAGTATGGCCCCCAAGGCCGCGAAGATTCGCTCGGTTATGAATTAGTCATGCGTGAATAACCCCGTGTCATTATGTATCGATAATGGCTTATACCAAGCACACTAATTGGTCGGTAATGTGTACTCGTCCACGATACAATCGTGGACAGTTACTCCGAAGACTCCTATTGAAATCCTAGATTTGTGGAAAATGTGCATTTCATGCATAATACAGTAATATCAAAACAACAAAACATTTATTTTAGATTTAGATAATTAATTATTGACAGAATTACTGTAACGTTTTCTAATTAAACAAAATGCGAATTGCGTAAAAGGCGGAAATATTATACGAGTTTACGTTGCTATGCGCACCTGTCGCTTATCATTTTAACAAGATGGCGGCAATACAGCAAATAAATTGCGACTCTCGGCAAAAATAGCAAATAACGATCAAATTAACGATGGAGATCACACATTTAGAAGGGATTAATGAAATTCATGAGATAAGGAACGATGCATTAAACTACAGCATATTTATAAGTAATCTGTTCAGTTGATGTATGTCACGGAAACGAGTGTTTGCAAATTGTAAGCGTTCAGTTTACTCATTTTACTTGCAAAACTTCTGACAAGATTATCATTAGAAAACGGGATAAGACAAACATGGTTTCATTTATATGTTAGTGGATCTGTGTATAATCAGATTCATATGCAAATATTGTTTTATTATGTTTGTCATTCTGTACAGTTTACTGCAACCGTATGCAACTTAAATGTAGACATGGCAAGGTAAATGCATTAATATTAATTAAAGTAAGTTAAATACACCAATTACCATTAAATGTGCTTGTTTATATTTGTATGTGTATATGTTTCTCTCAAAACCACTTATTCACGGAACGTTTTTGCCCTTTTTACCTAAACTGCGCATTAAAATGCCCTTTTTCAAAGTAATGCGCCATGCCACTTTTCCCTCCTGGGAAAAACACTACTTAAAGGAATGGTTTAGGATCAATTGAGAAAAAAATGTCAATTACATTTACAACATTGCTTAATATATTTAATAAAAAAGCTTGAACTATGCAGCAGTCCTATAAAAGATGGAACGTAGCTTCATCACCATATGTGCTCTTCAAACTCATCCATTTGCTCGAATGTTCCAATTGGAAGACTGATGTTTTCTGGCAGTTGCATTGGCTCGTCATCAGTAGCTGAACTAGCCAAGAGCCGCTGCAGCATCCGCTTCATTTCCCTGTTCTCGTCTCTCATTGTTTCCAACACAGTTAAAATCTGTGTAACTGCATCTGAAGACAGATTTAAAAAAAAACTGTACCTAAAATTATGTTGACAATAATATATATCACAGCTGGGTCGGATATAATTATATTGGATGTGTGCCGATATAACGGCGGTGGGCCCGATTTGTCCCAACAGCTGTTGTACGGCTAGGGCTCTGATAATAGACGTCTTGCACCTCTATGCCCGTCAACGTCAATTTGTTTCTTTTATTAGTAGAAGTATGTATTATTATTGATTACTAATTGACTGTGTATTTTATATTTTTAAAGTTGGATTATCTGTTTACATCAATTATTTATGTAATTAACTATCAGGCATTTTATAAGCAGTAATTCCAAAACTGAAATTATTTTAAGTTTAAACTTTCAAGCACAAAAAGTAGTTACTTTGTCCTATGAACTGTCTTTGTGAAGGCTCTTCAGCTGGATTTAATGGAATAATGGGAGTGACCGGCCTATGTCATGCACTGCTGACATTCCTTGTAAAGACGATGTTGGCAAACGAGGCGGTGGTGAATATTTTATTTTCTGAAATAAATTTGTACAATAAACATTACGAATTTAATTATATCTTAATACACAGACCTTTTTTAATATTCTGCAAAAATGTGTTTAAATAATCATTAAAATTTGTCCACAGGCAAACAACCTTGGCTTGAGTGCATGTAATCAAAGACCTATAAAAAAACATTATATTATACGTCTTTGATGTATTCATCATCATGTAATACGTTTAAATTAATATTATCAATGCATGAGATAAGTAAGATGCTCATGCATTAGCACGATTACTAATTTAGTGTTCCATTTTTTCAGACATGCGCCTGTCTGCTATAAATAGTTTGTATTGAATTTTAGGCAGAATCAAGATGAATTAAGCAGTTTAAATAAGAGATTGATCTATGGTGGCACACGAACGTAACGACTTACGTCGCGAAAATACATGACAAAGGCAAAGCGAATAAAGATATCCAATAATTTGCAATTCAAATTATTAAACACACAAGCATTCATTGAAGTAACAGATAAATAAACAAGGCGTGATCAGCAATATATATCTGATTTCAAAAGAAATATATAATTCAGGGCTCGAAATTAACACTCGCACACTCGCAAAATGCGAGTGAAACATACCGATTGCGATTTAAGTTTTAAGCCACTAGATTTTTTTTGCGATTGAAGAGATAGTGAAAAAAAAGATATATTGCTAAATGCGCTCGACGTTGTAAATGCTAAACCGCAGGTCAATTAATAGAACGACTGAATACCCATATGCGGAAGCTCGCACCTTGTATGTAGACTGGTATACTTATAGTACATATATGCTGATGGTATTGGTACAAAGATAATGAAACAGTCGATTATCCACACATGTTCACTATAAAAGACAAAAAAAACCTGAACAGTCATGTCGTCAAAACGAAAAATAACTAGTTTCTTTTTGCCCACAGATTGAAATAACAATATGAAATACAAAACAAAGTTAACCGTTGAGTTGAGAGAAAAAAAACGTAAATTAAATTCTTCCACGAAAACAGTGAAAAAGTGGGGAAAAAGAACTTCATATATAACACCAAACCTTGTGGTTGATGTTATTTTTTTCAGTTTTGATAGTACTAAACTAATGTCCAAACTTGCTTTTATTTATGTTTCCAGCAAAATTTGCGAGAATGTTTTTGATTTTGCGAGCTGGTATTTAAGCTGCTCGCAATGTTTTGCTAGTAGGAAGAAAAGTTAAATTCGAGCCCTGTAATTACGTGTATAATATCACAATTTAACCAATTACCGTTTCGAGTGTTTTTGTTTTGAATGTTTTCGCGAGGCGGAATTAACATATGCGCATGCGCATATTATTTAAATACTTTATTTTTCTGCGCGATTATTTAAATTAAAATTTTCTCTTGAAAATAACTTCATATTAATCATAGTATATACATTATTTAAAACAAAGCCATATCAAAAACAGAATTTTCAAAAAATTAATTGTTCAAGGACTTTATCTTACAACTTCGATCTTAAACGCGCAATATAATGCAAATTAACGTAGTCGGCAAATAAAACAACATGCCATAATAATGCCGGGAATCAATTGCCTGACAATTAAAACATTAACAACGAACGAGCACAATTGTTTTTACAGACAGGGGTTAAGTTTCGATAATTGGTAACATTCGTATGGTGAAGTCGTACAAATTTAACTTGAGATCGAGCGGGTAGGGGCGTTTAGCGTAGACCAAATGGCACATTTATAAAAACAGAAAAGTGTGACGGATAGGCCAGTTCATTGTTATTGTTTTGATTCCCGATTTTCACGCATGCGCAATTCACTGGTAGTCAAAAGCATTGCTTACAGCTAACGCAAAGCATATGGATAACGAGACTTGTTTAGTCAATAAATCGAAAAGAAACTAAAAAAACAACACCCAAATAATATTTAAAAAATATTAATGTTTAGTGCCAAAAGAATGCATTAACACATTTATTTGCATTTTAAAAGAACGCGTCATTAGCATAAAAGTAATTAAGATTGTCTGAAGACTGAACGACAGACAACTCGACGCAACAAAGAACTCTATGCATTTGCCGTATAATTATTTGCAGAAAAGCTTCAATAAAAATAATGATACCGTACATCTAATTATAAAATTATAATTATCAATTGCATGCGTAAACTAGAATAATAAAAAAATAGTGATAGCTAGAATGTGTCAGTGTTTCATTAAAAATAAACGTACTACAAAGCCCTATTAAAAGCGAAGTTCATGACGGTATTTACATGTAATTTTAATTTGGATGGGTGTTGTTCAGAGAATGACTTGAGGAATTTTAACATTCAACTGAAAAACACAACCTCACGTGATACAAATTGAACTGTGTATTCATGTATTTTGTAAACTCGTTACTAGTGATCGAGTATGAGTGACAACTATCTTACATTTAACACACACGCACAAACACACACACACACACCATAATATATATACATATATAATATAATATATACACATTGTTTCATTATTATATCCCCCATTGATGTCAAACGTAATTTCTTGTTTTTATGATGTATTTCGTGCATTGCCGTAACATTACATCTTCATACGGAATGACGTATTTATAATTAACCGATGCCCGCTAAATACGTTAAATATTTTTATTTACATTTTATAATTCATAAATACTTTATTTTTTTATAAATAAAACGGGCTTGTATCTTTACCGTGTTCAATTTCCGATAATCTATAGACTTCAAATTTGTACAATAATTATGTAACATATCTAATTTAAGCAACTGTTAAGTATTTCGGTGGTAAATTTATTCAACCAAATGCCTAGTTACTTAATACTACCAGAATGAAAACATGGTGGTATCATCAATTGCGTTTAATGACCAGACTGTCATCTGCCACCTAGTGTGATTTATGACACCATGTTGTTAGTTAGGTCTGGACAATATCTGATCAAACCGAGATAATCGGATTAGGCAGAACAAAGGGGCAATTAAACACCGGAATACAAAGGCTTAAACGATTTTAAGATTGATGCAAACAATCAAATGAAAGCAATTGCATTTTAATAATTTAATTAAATGTTTATTTAATGTGTCAACATGTTAGTTTTCCCGGACCAGGGTAAAGCCCTGTCCCTGCCCAGACAAATACCATTATGATTAATTTGTAAATGTTTTTTATTTGGATTTGATCTATTTATTCATTGTGTTCAATCTTATTTGTTTCAGAAACGTAGAACAACTTGTTGGCATGTTGAAAAATAAAATCTAAATATAATCGTTTAAATTTAACTGATCGCGCTCTATTTCTCCCCATTGATTGTATCTTTCTTTTGACTACCAATATAGCCCGGATGTAAACACGCAGGTGCGCGTGACGTCACGCGTGAACTGGTCTATTGATGCACAGAGCGCAAACCATAAGCCCCCCCCCCCCCCCGTTCCACCGGTAGTGGACTAATTAACAAACTATGCAAACTATGATTGAAATAAACTCAATCATAACGGTGGGCATTTAGCAATCATACTTCTTTTTGTGTTTTTCGGTATTGATTTGTCATAAGAGGTATACTTACATGAGCGCGCGTTGCTTTATAAGATATCAGTGCTTGATAGTTTTAAGTATATAAATAAATACTAAGTACCCAATACAATTTTCATATTTACATCCGTGGGATAACTTAATATATCACGAAGGTCTCCGTTTTCGGCACAGACGATCTGAGCATTTGTCATTGACAACCTTACCAAGTTTTACAATTATCTGAAGGGATAGAATCAGCCCGCGATATAGGTACGTTTTCGGTTTACTAAACACATTAACTACAAAAATAAACAGTTACATGTGATTCCGGTGCACGAAATTTGTCATTTGAAGGTCTCATTTAACCGACAGCTTTAGTCACATTAATCGAAAAATCAAACTTATTCTACTCGATCCCCACTATTTGAAGAAAAGCATATTTAGCGGTAATAAGAAAATGTTATTTGAATAAGATGTAGAAAAAATATACGCGAAATGTTTCAGTGGCGTAACTTATGAAAAATCGAACACTCACATGTATGCGTTTGTAGCTTTTGGAAAAATACACTTAAAATATGGTTTATGTTATGTGCATTTATTTCATATGAATACTTGAACAATATCCGAAAAACGCATGTTTCATTAAAACAAGACGATTTACAAAAAAATTTGAAATACAGGAGTCTTTTTATGATGAAATAATGTAACCCTTAAAGTATCGACAGTAGCTTTGTATTGCTCGTTCTATATGTACATGGGTCAAGTCCATAATCGACTATTATATAAAGCCATCAAAGAAGTAAAGTATTTAAAAATTCACAAGATGTCCGACCTATATTCAAGAAAGGAAAGTTTATACTTCATGCATGCCCAATCAACAAACTTAAAGCAAAGTCGCGCAAAAAACCTTACTTTCGATCTCTTGGAGGAAAATAATTTCAATTAAGAATTTCAAACAAAACCTGTAAATCCGTAAAGTATGTGTTCCCCTTACTGTTTCAATTTTCAATGAGACGATAGGTTTCGAAATAATTTGTGTTCTATTGAGTATATTGTTATTGCAATTGTTTAACAATTAAAATAACAAAATAGGTTTACTTTAAAAGTTATACATTATCTACATACAAACACAGTCGTATGCTCTCTATCTTTTTATTAACTTGTGTTATTAATTCCGCATTATTAAATTAAACTAATGGTGTTGTTTTCCACTCAGTTTGTTTTTGTCATGTTCTTACATTGGTCCCACTAACGTTGTAAACAAATATGAAGAACGTATCATGCCTTTAGCTAACCGGGTTAAAAGTAGTATTTGGAAGAGATGTAATGGAAAATACATTTTTCTCATGTCGATATTGTGCCTAATATAAGACATAAACCCTTATTTAAATATGAATTCTTGGTATTGAGATTTACTTTGTTGCATGATATTTTACTACGGCCTACATTTTGGAGACATCCTGCTGATATAATTACATTCCACGAACAGCGCTGGTAAATTAAAACTAAGGTCATACATTCGATATGTTTTCGCATATTTAAGACTTTGTTTTCGAATATTTAAGACTTATGAAGTTCAAGGTAGTTTATTTTAAACGAATTGTTTCTTGGTATTGTGGACTACGTGATTTTACGATTGACCACGTGACAAACTGTTGATAAATCCTGCCCACGTAATCACATTCCACGAACAGCTCTCAAACTTTTTTCTGACCGAAGTCAGTTTTTACAATAATAAAAAATACTGATGTAATAAGTAAAACCGGTTGTTACAAGACAACGAATAAGCATTGTCATGTAAACATATTTTTGAGAAATTTGATCATACCAGTTTTACAAGTGAATAGTATTGCCGTATATGGTGCGTTTTTCTACAATATTATTTACAAGTTACTATGTAATTTTACGAATTGGGGTTGTGGAAGGTATGATGGGTTGCTTGAATCAGTTTAATTGGAAGATTGAAATAAATAGCCTAAAGCGCCAAGTTTCATGACACTATCTAATGCACGTTTTTAAGCTGTTGGCATTTACTCAGTTTTGCTTTTGTATTATTTACTGTGAATTTTACCTCAACCATCGGTAAAAATCAAAGACGAATAATTTCACGATGTATACCAAGTTTCGACAAAGTGACTTGAATACGTATTTATGTATAACTGGATAATGGACGAACTGACAAACATACATAACAGATGGAGGGCACATTTTTAGTCGTCCACGATAAATAAATTACAAAAAAGAATATACAACGTGTGTGGTATTTAGGATTGAGTGTTTGGGTAAATAGGCCTGTCTCAGATTTGACCTTGCGAACTGATTTTGTTACTCAACATGACTCAGATTCAAACACAAGTTTCACAAGCACATGTGGGCTCTAGAGTGGTAACAAGCTTAACGTTTGCGAAGCACGATGCTGAGCGCTGGACATATATATTTATATCAACAGATCACCTTGATTCCTTTGTATTCAATCGACCTTAAACGAGTAATTATTTATAATTAACAATTTATTCTAGTTATCGCATTCATCAATTGAATAATCAATATCCAGCACAAACAATATATTGAAAGGACCTACCTTTCTTGTGGATTGTTTTATTCATTCCCACATAAGTTTATAGCACGCAGCCGTATGTTAATGTTAGTCAAATTATGTGCGTAATCTTTAGAATTGCGTACGTGGCCTAATAAAACTGGTCCTAGGCTAATGTGCCAATGATTCAACTGTCTCATTTTAAGGAGAAAGTTGAATGTCAATTACGCACACACGTGTGTGTTTCTGCTCTGTAAGTTTAACGTGCCTTGAAGGATTTTACTATAAATCCTCCATGATCAGATATTGTCTAATACAAATCAATTGCTTATCGGTTTTAAGTCGACGCCACACTTCAAAGTCAACGGTATACATTTTGGTTCCTCTGTTTAGCTTTGAGTATAAAACTATGATTTCGTAATAGTTTTCCACACGAAAAGACAATGTGTAACGTGCATCTGTAAACCTCCTCGATGCAAGTCAAGGTCGCAGTACAAGGTGAAGCAAACTTGATTGTTTTCTCTTTCTTTGTAATGTCCCAGAGGACGTAAATTTTTTAACCTCGTATTTGTTATGACAAATACAAGATGATATCTGTAATGTAACTCGTATCGCACTGTGACAAGTTGTATTTAAACAAGGATACCAGGTAATGTATACGACAATTGGTGAATATTGTACCCATGTGAATGCTTCGGGGGCATTATGGCCTTCTTTTATGTACTGAAAACTCAAACGGAAAAATAATATAAATGATATGAAACAGGTTTTAATCGACCATCATTACAAAGTTTATATTGGCAGCCGATTTATGATAACAAATATCTATACTAGGTGATTGGATAAGCTTCTTCGGAAATCAGGTTAATCACAAATCGCCATTTTGAAAGTGATATGTTAATCGTAACTTATAGTTATACTTATATAAGGTATACCTTCAGTTTCTGTGCCGGAATATTAATAACCTAGCAGCACCCGATTGTATAAACAGTTAAACCGGCGGTTAACCACATACCGGCGGTTAAAAGTCGGTAGCATGTTGGTTACTGGTCGGTAAGCGTTTGTATAAAATTTGGTTAGTCATACCGATCGGTTAAAACCCAGTTAAAACATACCCTGCTTCCCTAGGTGGGTAAGTACAAGTAACCGAGAGGTAACTTACACAAAATGGCCGCGGCGCGCGACATTATAAAAGCTAGCCATCGACGACCTTCAAAATTTCGACGAGTAAACAACAAATTGCAGCGACTGACACATTTTTTGACTTAATTTACTTTATTTGACGATTTCCGACTTCTGACGACGAATTTAAGGACGCACAGAACGTTTCTTATATTCTGTTATGGGTATGCCGTGTGTGATCCGATGCATCAATGGCGCCATGCTAAAATCATTTCTCCGAGAACAGGGAACAACACAAGTACAAACAAAAACCAAAACACGTTCGAACTAGTATCTTACCTTTAATAATCCTTTAAAATCCATAAATAATCAATTTAATTCAATAATTGACGACTTTGCATCTAGGGTCTTTGATAATTATGTTAGCATAGTTAAATAAAGACCCTTATGCCATCATATCAAATATTCAAATGAGAACTCAATAAATTTTCTTCTTCGTCACACGCTACGTCATGTACTCTATGTACATTACTGCTGTTAAGGTTCATGTAGAGGCGTCATTTTGAAAAATGTGGGACCCTAGCATTAAACTCAAATCCGACTAAAGGAAGAGTGTCACATTGAAAATGTATACATATATGCTTTAAAGGATGTTTTCATCAACTTATCATAACATCCACAAAATCAATCAAAATACAAAGCGATTTTAACAATAAAATATACATTATTTTTAAAAATTTGAATCATGTTTATTCCACGTATTTCGGCGGAAAATTATTTAAATAGTGATTAATATCGACATTGACGAGGGCAAGTTACGCTTAACTAGTAAAAAAAGTTTACATATCTAGAAATATCAAAACTCAAACACATGTCATTTCATCACCATGGGGGCAGCCATTTTTAAATTAATAAAATAGAAAGAAACATGCTTAAAACTCACTCATCGCCTAATTGACATTCCAAACGGTTGACGATGACAAATGCATTGGATTGTAATCTTTCCGTTGATGTTTGCAAACTGCACGATCAGACCTCATAAACACTCAAAAGAATAACTATGTAAGAAACAATTGTAATGTTACATCTAGAACAACTAGAAGAATAGACGTCTTTGTAAGCACTCTCTTGCAGTTTCGAAGCACCAGGGATTCCGCTAAATGATGCAAATCCCGAAATCATTATCAATTTGTCCTTGGTCATTTTGATGAACTCATAGTTAAAATTTACACTTTATTTTATTGTGAATTCATTTGTAAATGAATTTGATAAAAAAAAAATACATGTCGCTGTTTATAAGCGTGACACTTTGCGCGAAAATTATGCATTGTGGGAATGTTTTGGTTAAAGTTACCGGTGGTTAAATTCCACTATGCGCGGTTAGGTTACTTTGCGGTATATCGTGTTTATACAATCGAGTTACCTTGAAGGTTACTATACCTGAATAACCGCAAACTTACCAAGGTTTGAATGTTACCGAGCGGTAACTTTAACCAGCGTTTATACAATCGGGTGCTGCGGCCGTTAAAGTGTATTAGCTTCACATCTCTTAACAAATGTTGAAATGCAGGAGGTAACCGTTGTGAGGGGTTTGCTTAATGAGTTGTTGTACACGTTGAGACTAGTATAGCTCTAGGGTCAACATGTATCATGTTCAAATGGTTCACATTTACGCGATACAATCCTTCTATAAAAGTTTAAATGCATACCTGCCATAAAATTAGTGTTGGCTAATGGCTGTTTTGTAAAGATGTTTACGCATGTCTCAAAACGATAACACTTCTTTAACTTAACGGTCCAATACTTAGAAACGATAGAAAAATACATTGTTGTTTCATTAAAAGGAAGAAGGACAATTTCTATGATCATTTTTCGTTAATAAGACACGTGGTTGAACTTGCTTAAATGGATCGCGCACTCAATTTTGCAAATAACTTTGATATCATTATATTTCGACGCAGCTGTCAAAGCTTACACGTAATAATAGATCTGATATGTAATAGCAGGAAAAGCATCCAGACTTAAACACTTGTTAAAACACATTGGTTCGTTTTTGTTAAATCATCAGTAAACATATGTAGAATCAAACAGCGTTTTATAAATCTTGATACATATACTTTTATTACTAAGAAAACAACTAAACAACGCTGTTAACTTTTAAACTTTGAATGGCTGCATACTAATTTTAATTGTGCAATGCGTATACAATCAATATAAAGAAAACAATTATGTTAACTATAAAGTAACCATATCGGAAATACATGTGTAATGAAAATTCAACCAAGATAAATATGTTTATCCAAATGTGTACGGCAGCTTGGGTCATGTAGGTACTATTACTACTGATACTGCTACTACTACTTCATATACTACTTCTACAACAAAAACAACTTCTACTACAAAAACAACAGCACCAACAACTACTACCACTTCTACTACTACTACTACTACTACTACTACTACTTCTACTACTACTACTACTACTACTACTTCTACTATTACTACTTCTTCTACTACTACTACTACTACTACTACTACTACTACTACTACTACTACTACTACTACTACTACTACTACTACTACTACTACTGCTACAACTGCTACAACTGCTACTACTCCTCCTAATACTTCTACTTTTACTACTACATTTACTACTACTGCTACTACTACTACTACTACTACTACTACTACTACTTCTACTACTACTATTTCTTCTGCTACTAGTATTACAACTGCTTCTACTACTACAACAACTACTACTACTTATACAACTGCTACTTAAACTACTACAACTACTACTACTACTACTACTACTACTACTACTATACTACTACTACTACATGTACTACTACTACTACATGTACTACTACTACATGTACTACTACTACTACATGTACTACTACTACAACTACAACAACTACAACTACTACTACTACTACTACTACTACTACTACTACTACACAAAGTATATGCCCTTCTACTTTCTTTAAGCTTCCGTTACAAAATGAAAATAGGTATACTGGATTAACTAAAAGCTTGTGAACACCATGGTAATGTAAAAATCCTTTGTTCAGATATCTGAGATGATTTCAAAAATGGTGTCTTCTCCTTTAAAAATATGGCAGCCAGTGAGTGATGCAAGTTTCCTTGGGCCAACACTTTAAATTTGTACGTAATGATATATCGGCCTAGTTTTAAACTTCCTCATTTAAAGGGCTATATGAGGTAAACTAATAGGTCACTTGTTCATATTAAAGTTAAAGCTTTTTTAATTCTTTAGAAGTCACATTGAAATTAGATTCTTACTATGATATATTAGCCGAGTTCGACAACAAAATGGGTATCGGATATTGAGTCCTAGTGGCCAGAACAGAAATCAATTTGTAAGTGGTGTGTAACCTACATTTATTAAAAGTAATTTTATTTGGAAATAAAATATTGTCACGCGTAAAGATGAAGCATTAAACAAAACAATAGTGCCCATCACACAAACATGATGTAAAATAATTATTTTTACAAAGATTTATGTAGATTTGGGTAGATTGGGTCAATTTGGGAAGATTTGGGTAGATTTGGGTAATTCGTGTCGCCCTTCTACAGTCAGGGTTTTCACAAACAACGTACAAATAACCACTGAGGCCATTTTGTAGTTCGCCAACAATGTTATATATTGTCAAAGGAATGGGACACAGATTACAAAACTGACCATACTGTTATTTGTTTAGCAAAACCTACAGCTCAACGAGTAAATCAATCTTCTTCCATCCCCCCCACCCACTTCTGCTTACTCTTTTCACGCCATTTAGCAAATGCGAATAGCTTTTACGTGAGTCATTTTCACACAAATCGCCATTGCAGAGCTCGATAAATGAAAAATTGTTATCGAACACAACGTTGACGCTCGGTGATTGCTTCTTTTTCAATTTTGCAAATGGCTCGCTTTTATTTCGCAATTCCATTTTGCTAAGAAAATGTCAACAACTATGACGTCATTAACACAAATATTTTTTGAAACGAATTAATTTAACTTATATTTGTATTGTATAGTTATTATATCTTAAAGAGATAAGCAAATTTAACTCGTATATAAACAAGGGCTGTTTGTAAAACATGCATGCCCCCCATATGGGCTGTGCGTTGTAGTGGAAGCCATTGTGTGAATACGATTTTTGTCACTGTGACCTTGACCTTTGACCTAGTGACCTGAAAATCAATAGGGGTCATCTGCGGTTCACGATCGATGTACCTATGAAGTTTCATGTTCCTAGGCAAAAGCGTTCTTGAGTTATCATCCGAAAATCATTTTACTATTTCGGGTCACCGTGACCTTGACCTTTGACCTTGTGACCTCAAAATCAATAGAGGTCATCTGCAAGTCATGATCAATCTACCTATGAAGTTTCATGATCCTAGACGTATGCGTTCTTGAGTTATCATCCAAAAACAATTTTACTATTTCGGGTCACCGTGACCTTGACCTTTGACCTAGTGACCTGAAAATCAATAAGGGTCATCTGCGAGTCATGATCAATCTACCCATGAAGTTTCATGATCCTAGGTGTATGCGTTCTTGAGTTATCATTCGGAAACCATTTTACTATTTCGGGTCACCGTGACCTTGACCTAGTGACCTCAAAATCAATAGGGGACATCTGCAAGTCATGATCAATCTACCCATGAAGTTTCATGATCCTAGGCGTATGCGTTCTTGAGTTATTATTCAAAAACCATTTTACTATTTCTGGTCACCGTGACCTTGACCTTTGACCTAGTGACCTCAAAATCAATAGGGGTCATCTGCGAGTCATGATCAATGTACCTATGAAGTTTCATGATCCTAGGCCCAAGCGTTCTTGAGTTATCGTCTGACAACCACCTGGTGGACGGACCGACAGACCGACAGACCGACCGACCGACAGACCGACATGAGCAAAGCAATATACCCCCTCTTCTTCGAAGGGGGGCATAATAAAATACAAATTTATTTTGTGTCTTTAGTATAATTTCCGGACTTTACAGTAGATATCGCTTATATCCAAAACGCTTTCCGAATACGGTGATATCGACCGACTATTCCCGATCTTACTAGGCACCTACATCCTTTATAAGTGACTGTAGTGTAACGGTTATCAATAAAGCAATAAACCGTGTAATCGCTGTCGTCTTGTAAAATTGAAGAAAATACGCGTTAACCAAAACTCGAACAGACGCGAAAGTCTGCGCTTTTGTTAGAAAAACCACAAAATAAATATATTTTTGATTATGTTTTGTTTTTATACAAAACCAGAAAGTTTCGCGTATTTGCCCACTCCCTGTGATCTTTCCCTTGTGATCAGTAATTATTTAAAACAATTAGCTGTGCATTATTGGCAATAAATGTTGTAATAAATGTAATAGGCACAAATGCAGTACTTATTAGTCCCCTACCGGTTTCACAGGAGGGGACTTATGGTTTTCGCTCTGTGCGTCTGTGGGCCTGTGAGTCTGTCACACTTTTCTGGATCCTGTGATAACTTTAAACATACATGCCAGAAATTTTCGTATCCAAATCGGGACAGTCCATTAAAAATGTCGGGACATTTGACCAAAAAGCAGGACACCAAAAACGATCAATCATGCCACCTTTACTGCAGTCAGTAATCAGCTAATTACTTACAAAACCTCATAATTTCTGGCAAATATTGACGATAAATGTGTTTAGAATTGCATGAACACAGGAAGTAAACAAACACTATGCGGATGAATCCATTTGGGACTAAGGCAACGTTCAACGCGATGTGCGCACATCGAGCACTGTTTTTATTCAACCAATCATCCATTAACTTTTAATTTAGATTGATGCCATATGTACAAATTATTTTCTGAAAATCAGTCAAAAACGGTCAGCGCTGGATTTGTTTGACTTATAATACACTGAATAGCGAGTAATAATAGTATTTTGGACTTGATTTGGGCCTTGAAATACAAAAGCAATCTGCGTAATGCAATACGATGCATCTATCACTAGCAATTAACGACCCTTATCATAAAAATACCCTGGTGTGAATGCCCGATAAAATCAATAATTTGCCGATATATCGCTGATAAGGTGTCAAAAACAACACTGGATCACTCGACTAGTAGATATGGTTTGTTAATAGGGGGCAATAAAGGGATTAGCGATGGTAATAAAGGACAGACGGAGCTTGAATAGGGAATTTTATTGTGAACTTATAGAGCGTATATCGTTTTGTAAGAATGGCGGGACAAATAGTGTCACATCGGGACACCGGGACAAACGCCCCAAAAGAAGGACTGTCCCGCCAAGATCGGGACGTCTGGCATGTATGCTTTAAAAGTTCTTAATATTTTTTCATGAAACTTGGAACATTGATAGATAGCAATATGACATTATGCACGTCATTTCATTTTATTCCTACGTCTAAAATTATTGTTGCTATGGCAACGAATAGACTAGAACTACTGCCGAAAATGGTGGTTTTCTGGATCCTGCGATAACTTTAAAAGTTCTTAATATTTTGTCACGAAACTTGAAACATGGATAGATGGCACTATGGACATTATGCACGTCATTTCATTTTGTTCCTACGTCAAAAATTATGGTTGCTATGGCAACAAATATATATTTTTTTTAATCTGAAAATGTTGGAATTTCTGACAATGGTGGAGCCGGTAGGGGACTTATATTGCTTGACAATAGTCTTGTTTAACCTAATTTACACAAAAAATCACCACTATGCAAGATATTCTTTAAAAAAAATTTTATATAAATTGATCCGTAAAATAACTTCTCCCATAAGCGGAAAAAAACGCATTACATACTAGTCGCCGCACTCCAGTGCGATGCCAATAATATATTGGGTAGAGCATGTCAACGGCGCTAGTGGCGCACACCTAGCAAATTTCCATCACACCCGCCCGCTTGGTCCAGATGGTATGACCTACTTATATTACACACAAAAAAAGAATGGTGTTGGCTTTCTCTTGTCTATCACATGCTCTCTCTTAATTTTTCTTATTATTTTGTTTACATGGAATTTGTTATATGGGCGACGAGTAAGCAGTATAATTTAGGAAATAAACTGTATACCCTGTATATTAATTGAGTATACAACGATACGCATTGAACATATAATTACAATCAAGAAATAAATAATGGATACAAATATCACAGTTTATTGGTTCCATATTTACATCATCATAATAAATACAAAATATCTACAACACTATACAACATTACAGAACTAACAATGTCTAAATCTTATAACTAACCATCATTTTCCAGTTTCAAACAATATAGTTTGCCCAACCTTTGTTTTTTATGTTATTTTTAAGTATACATTCATGCTATCCCATAGAAACATATTTATTATTGACAGGAATAATAAGGTTGTTTGTGTGGTTTTTTTTTCAAGTTAATTTCTTAAATTTGTCAATTGCGCGCTTCTATTAACCTGTAAAATATATACATTTAGGCCAATTTAATAATTTGATACCTCAATACTTTACTGACAAACTCAAACTGTAAAATTATGACCACATTTTTTCATGCTTATTATCATAGTAATTATGATAACTTCTGATTACCTGTTTGATTACCTTTTTAATTTTTTATTAATTAATTCAGCAGGATAGACAAAAGAAATTACATGTACATTCCAACATAAATAATATCTGTTCTCAATCGATTTGTTGCAGTTTTGCATCATACAGCTTACAAATAACAGTCTATTACCAAAGGTAGTACGCCATTCCAATTTGATTTTTTAACAACATAACATGTTTCTTTCAAAGTCAAATTTCACAGGGAATACATTTAAAAATTGCATAAGCAAACAAAATGCATACTTTCCTGTAAACATAACTAACAGCAAAATCTTAAATATATGTAAATGGGAAAACTTCACATGCATGTACTTGCAAAACCAGAGTTTTTATAGTATTCCTAAAAATAGTTTAATGAGGTTCTGTTTGCGTATTAAAAGAATTTAAGTAAACATTTAAAACTGATGATGATCAAAAAAGTTAAATCTTTCCTATCTTGCATCAAAACAGCAAAGGCAGTGGATGGGACATGGATTGCAGGATGATGACAAACTTGAAGATTCTCAAACATCAGTATGGAGTAGCCCTGAAAAATACATGACATAAATCACACAGTCTTATAGTGTAAGAATCAGCTGTCAATAATTTGATTTATGCATGCTACATTTACATGTACCATGGTCAGCTTATCATTCCAATAAGTTTAAAGAATGCTGATTTTTTTTTATAAGCTTAGCTGCCTGCAATGGAACCTATCAAATGTTGTATACTTGTTTTTGGTTATATTTTGTCTCCTTTTTTACTTTTTCGACAGCATTTCAGTCACATCACGGCAGTCAGTTCGCCAGCTCACACTAAACCTGAATAAGCTGTGTTTACCAGCACTAAGAGCACATGCTTATGCCAGTAACAGCCCAACTTTACTCTGAGGTAGGGAGGACAATGGCCCTAAAATAATTTCACGACCAGTCCCCAACACTAATTGTCAATGCCGGAAAGCTTGCAGTGGTCCTCAGATTTGTGTACAATGTCATCAAACTTAGCTAGCCTGCCTTGGCGTATGGTGAAGAAATGAGAACATGCAATAATTTTAGCAAACTGTTTATAACCTTGCAAATGTGATGATGGATATGATTCCAAAGATGAGCTCGAGTCCAATGAAGGCAAGCTGTATGGCTGAGATGATAATGTCCGCCCGAGTGACATAGGTCTGCCAGTACAGGTAGAATATTGCCCCCAGTAGAGCAGGAATGGACAGCAAGATGGACACTATAACGCCAACAATCTTCTCTGTCAAATTGCCTTTACGTGCTGAAATATTTAGGAAACTTATTAAGTGTCTATCTTCGACAAAAATTCCAGCAATCAATGAGGGCGACAGTATCAACACATACCATTGAGACATTATTGAAGGTTTGACAAAAAGTATGAACTTGATGATCTTGAAGGTATACATGCAGATTTGTATGTTCCTTTATAGTTACCATTCGTTTCAAATAATTACAAGATCCTTCAATGCATACCCAAATAAATTTGTATTTGACTTTATTCAAGGTGATGTGCATTATTTTGAACTGCAAGAAGTTTCATGTATATCTTACCAACTACAATTTAAATTAAACAAATCAAAGATGAATGCCAGTAAGCAAAACTAAAATATGATCAACACAAAAAATATTAAGTCTGAAAAGTTTCAATTAAATCATATTAAAATGATGTAGTAGATTCAGTGACAAACAATTAACTAAGATGACTATCTGTTGCACATTTTGATTATAATCAGGAAAATAAATGTCAAACACAACAATGTCCCTATGGATAAGAAGAAAGAAAACTTTGTTGTATATCCAACACAAATTGAGGAAGTAATTTGAGTGACACGATATTCTAACAGACCACAGATCGACCGCATGGTACCTCCAGCATAACCAGATAAGCCACCTTAAAACTTTGCGTAAGTGATATTTATAAGAAAACACATTAATGGAGCCTAAATAACAGCTCAATAATTACTAGGAATGATGACACACAAGTTACCTATGTACGTGTACATGTATATTGCACTGAAAAATGGTGAAATTTATAAACAATTGACATTGTGGATTTTAAATTTCCAAATATACAAGTAACAACTTACCGAAAAACAGCCTCAAAGCTTCGATTCCAGCTAGAATGAAGACCAGTATAACTTCTGCTGCTAATACTCCATTTGCATAAGGAAGTGTTTCACCTAGAAATTCAAACAAGAGCTGTCAGAGGACAGTGCGCTCGACTTTTCGAGTGCTTGACAGTATAACGTAAGCCATCATGGAGAAATTGTTCATATTCAATAATTTATTAGACGATCTTTCAAAAATAAAAAAAGGAAAAAAAAAAAATTTTTTTTTTTGGGGGGGGGGGGGGGGGGGTTGAGAGGGGGTATAATGTGGGGTGTGGTCATTTTGACGATCTTTCAAAAATAAAACAATTTTTTGGGGGGGTGGTAGGGGGGAGTAGGGGGGGGTGAGAGGGGGGTATAATGTGGGGTGGGGTAATTTATAAGATGATGTTAAAAAAAAAATTGGGGGGGGGAGTTGGGGGGTAGGGGGGAGATGAGAGGGGGGTATAAAGTGGGGTGGGGTAATTTATAAGATGATGTTAAAAAAAAAATTGGGGGGGGGGGGTGGGGGGGGTAGGGGGACGAGAGGGGGGTATAATGTGGGGTGGGGTAATTTATTAGATGATGTTTAAAAAAAAATGGGGGGGGGAGGCGGGAGGGGGGGGGAGAGGGATTCTGGGTAGGAGCGTGGGGTATTGTTTGGGTGGAATCCATTCCGCGGTATTCAGGTAAGTGTTATTTTGTCAAAGTAATAATAAAATGTGATCATAAATAAAGAAGTTATGGCAATTTAAGCAAAATGTTCAACTATCTAAGTGTAAAAGGGGCCATAATTATGTCAAAATGCTTGATACAGTGGTCTGCTCTTGTTTATAGGTTGGGGTCATGTTGGTTAACAAGTATGCAAAATATAAAAGCAATATGTCAAAGGATATAGGAAATATTTGGGGTAGTACGCAAAGTTTAACATAGATTTATCAATAATATGCATATTCTAAGTATAAAAGGGGCAATAATTCTGTCAAAATGCTTGATACAGTTGAATGCTCTTGTTTATAGGTTGGGGTCATGATGGTTAAAAAGTATGCAAAATATGAAAGCAATATGTCAAGGGACATTGAAAATATTTGGGGTAGTACACAAACTTTAACATTTGCTGCATATTTTAAGTGGGAAAGGGGCCATAATTATGACAAAATGCTTGAAAGAGTTGTCTGCTCTTGTTTATAGGTTGGGGTCGTGTTGGTAAACAAGTATGCAAAATATGAAAGCAATATGTCAAGGGACAATAAAAATAATTGGGGTAGTACGAAAACTTTAACATTTGCACGCTTATGGAAACGGCACAGAAACGGAAACGCCGACGCCCGGGTGAGTAGGATAGCTCCACTATATATATTTCATATATAATAGTCGTGCTTAAAACAGATTATTGGTCAACAGGCAAATATTAATGTTGAACACTATGCTTGGCATAAGATTCAACGTAAGTTTGTTTAAGGGTTCAAAACATTTAACGTACATGACTTCATTTTAATTATTGCTCAATGTGTAACCTTGACCTTGCCTTGGGGTTATTGGTCTTGCATATGTTTCCAGCGATTTTCTTTCCTTCTTTACAAAGTATCGGAAAACGGCACTTTCCCTAATAATTTTGTTTAAACATTTCGTGCACATTTTTGAGCTGGTACCGGTTCTTTTCCCATTTTGGGACAAAAAATCGCTGGTCACAGACCCAGATTACCTTGATGTTTTTAAGTATCTGAGATATAGCCAGGGATTTAAATAGTTTTTGAAAACCAGAAGTCAAATGACCATGGGCTTGAAATTTTCAGAGGTCAAAAATGAACTTTTCAGGGGTGAAAATACAGAAATCTAGATATTTTGTTTATAGATATTAGTTTATTGCTCTACAAATATTGCTTTGAATAACTTTAAGTATATCTTGCTAAACTAAAGAGCAACTTTTTTGTATAATAAAACGTACTTTTTATGTGAGTTTCATGTTAACATTTGCATCAAAATGATGCAAGGAAGATAATGTGGAGGACTCAAACGTGACGAAATTGCAAAGTGCTTGCATCAAAAAGCATGATTCTGCTTCACTTGAAATCCCTGATAGCCCTGAAAAGTTACACCATACACACACAAAAAGAAAACAACTCTTATTTAAGAAAATTTAGGGTTATGGTTCTTGTGCATGGCACTTCTCCTCATTGATGTCTATTCACCCATAAAGTTTTATGCAGCAATCTTATATATAGTTTCTGAGATATAGCCCTGTTTTAGACAGACAAACTGACAAACAACACACAAACCATATTCCTCTGCCTGCTGCAGGGAATACAAATGTAAAACCACTCACTGGATGTCTTAAAATATTTAAGATATACAGCAAATCAAAATAACTTTTTATATACAGCTGCCATCAACACACTCACAATTAAATACACCCTTAATGCATTTAAGTGATGAAAAATTATTTAAACAAGAGGGCCTGAAAGGTCCAAAGTCGCTCACCTGAGATTCAAAGGAACTGATCTGTTCTGTGCAGCCAAAGATGTCATTAGCACAAAATGTTCTTCCCAACTTTCTTGACTAGTGAACACCCTGGCAGCCATGTTTTTGAACAGACCAGAACCATTTTCATAAATATCCAAGATATCATTTAAACAAATATTCTGACAAAGTTTCATGAAGATTCATTAAGCCATAAAAGGAAAAATGCCCCGACCCCTGGTGACCATGTTTTTCAAGCAACTGAAACCATTTTCGAACTTGTCCAAGATATCATTCGGACAAATCTTCTGACACAGTTTCATAATGATTGGACAATAAATACGGCTTCTAGAGCGTTAACAAGGTTTTACTATAGCTATATAAGGAAAAATGCCACGCCTCCTTGGCAGCCATGTTTTTCCACCAACCGGAACCATTTTCGAACTCAACCAAGATATCATTGGTACAAATCTTGTGACCAAGTTTCATGATGATCAGAAAATAAATGTGGCCTCTAGAGTGTTAATAAGGTTTAAACTTTTACAAAAGCAATATTATTAGAATAGCCATATTAGGAAAAATGCCCCACCCCATAGTGGCCATGTTTTTAAAGCAACAGAAACCATTTTCGAAATTATCCAAGATATCATTGGGACAAATCTTTTGACCAAGTTTCATGAAGATCGGAAAATAAATGTGGCCTCTAGAGTGTAAACAAGGTTTTACAATAGCCATATAAGGAAAAATGCCCCGCCCCCAGGCGGCCATATTTTTCAACCAACCGGGATCATTTTTTAACATGTCCAAGATATTATTGGGATGAATCTTCTTACCAAGTTTCATGAAGATCGGACAATAAATGTGGCCTCTAGAGTGTTAACAAGATTTCACTATAGCCATATATAGCCATATAAGGAAAAATTACTCCTCCCCTTGGAAGCCATGTTTTTGAAGCAAATGTAACCATTTTCAAACTCATCCAAGATATCATTGAGACCAATCTTCTGACCAAATTTCATGAAGATTGGACAATAAATGTGGCCTCTAGAGTGTTAACAAGGTTTTACTAAAGCCATATGCAGCCATATAAGGAAAAATGCCCCAGCCACTGGTGGCCATGTTTTTAAAGCAACTGAAACCAATTTTTAACTCATCCAAGATATCATTGGGACAAATCTTCTGACCAAGTTTCATGAAGATCGGAAAATAAATGTGGCCTCTAGAGTGTTAACAAGGTTTTACTATAGCCATATAAGGAAAATGCCCCGCTCCCTGGCGGCAATGTTTTTAAACCAACCGGCATCATTTTTGAACTCGTCCGAGATATTATTGGGATGAATTTTCTGAACAAGTTTTATGAAGATCGGACAATAAATGTGGTCTCTAGAGTGTTAACAAGATTTTACTATAGTCATATATAGCCATATAAGGAAAAATGCCCTGCCCCTTGGCAGCCATGTTTTTCAAGCAAACATTACCATTTTCGAAATCATTCAAGATATCATTTAGACCAATCTTTAAACCAAATTTCATGAAGATTGGACAATAAATGTGTCCTCTTGGGTGTTAACAAGGTTTTACTAAAGCCATACATAGCCATATAAGGAAAAATGACCCGCCCCCGGGTGGCCATGTTTTTCAAGCAACCAAATCCATTTTCGAACTCGTCTAAGATATTATTGGGATGAATCTTCTGACCAAGTTTCATGAAGATCGGAAATAAATGTGGCCTCTAGAGTGTTAACAAGATTTTACTATAGCCATATATAGCCGTATAAGGAAAAATGCCCCGCCCCTTGGCATTCATGTTTTTCAAGCTAACGTAACCATTTTCCAACTCATCTAAGATATTTTTGGGACCAATCTTCTGACAAAATTTCATGAAGATTGGACAATAAATGTGGCCTCTAGAGAGTTAAAAAGGCAAATGTTGACGCCACACAACGCACAACGGACAAAAGGCGATCACAAAAGCTCCCCATGAGTACATTGTGCCTTAGGTGAGCTAAAAAACTGTAAGTCTTGTAATGAAGACACAACAGGTCTGTAATTCTTCCAATGATAAACTTGAGTGTTAGGGGCCCACACAAACATGAGATCACTAGCTCAAAGTTAAGAGCAGCTTCCTGACTTACCTTTGTATGCAAACAGGAGAATTTCACAGATAAAGAACAGGCCGAAGTACCATCCATTCAGATACAGCAAGACCTCATATGGAAGAGAGGATCTCTAAGAAGTGGTTAAAGAATTACATGTATTGAAAACAGACCATAAAATGTATTTCATTACATATTTAGTTAAAATTATATCAACAAGAAAACATATTTAAATAACAACTCAACATAATGTGTATGTTTCTTAGTTTTTTTCTTCTGCATTGGATGTGATCAAGATTTTTTTATTTTCATTCTTATTTCATAAAAAGCTATAGCAAAAAAAGCCTAAGATGGTTGCATCACCACTGCAAACTTCATTCTAACCAATTGTAAACTGCGTATAAAACACACATTGTGACATATTATAAAAAAGTTTACCTTTTTCTGGTTCTGTTCATATTTCACAAGAGCCTATAGTTACCATACCTATGTATATACATATATATTTTCAAAAATACTATAAATGTCTTTTGTGATAAAGGATACAATCACTTGGACTTGTCCTGGAATAAAAAAGAGAAACGTTAATTAACCAATCGTATCATGAACGAAGGGTACCGGAACTATGTTATGCATACAAAGTTTTTATCCACAATTTTAGGCATGGGACTCGGGGATCTTTTGGATTCGGAAAAATAGAGTCATTTAATTCTTGACTATTGTTCAATTTATTCCCTTAATTTAAGAGCGATTGAGCGAAGTAAGAATGAAAATAGTTAAATAGTTCTACTGTCAATATTATGAGAGATATTGTGTACATATTAATTCAATACTTCTGCCAAATTAATCCCACTTATACCTCAATCACAAATAAAGACCGATCACCGTCCGATTAGCCGACATGCATTTTTACGCTCATTAGGCTGGCGCACGGCTGATGATTGCATGGACACTGGGTCATTTTGTAGCATCAGGTGGCGTCAGGATTAGCTTTAATTCTCACTTAAAATTTGACCCGACTTCAGGCATGGGAAAGAAGCGAATTGAGATCAGAAAAAGATCTGTCGATCAACGCACGGTTATCGCCCGGCAATTGCCCGACATCAGATTCATTGTATGTGTATCCGCAAAAATGAAGGTATTTCCCAGGTACATATTAATCAGCCGGCGACTGTCTGATTGCCAGAGGGCCTCCGCACGATGACTGATGGACGCCAGATTTAGCTCGAAATGATACAGGTACAACGAATCCGATGTCAGGCTATCATAGGGCAATAACTATGCGTTGATCGTCAGATCTTTATTTCTTTGATCAATAGCAGCTTAGGATTAACATTTGTTAGAATTTATGTCAACCACTCAAGTTGTTTTACTGGTTTATTGAGTTACAAAGGAAATTTTGATGTAAGAAATAAGCTTTATAAAATACACAAGCACTGGGCAGTGTTTATAAATGCAATCAGAGATGGAAATAAGTGGTTGACCGTGAGTACATTTTGGCCTGGGCTCAAATTCAAAAGTTAGTAGTCCGGCTTGGCAACTTGCTTTTTAAGATTGAAACAATTCAGTGCAATTTAACATTTAATGAAATTGGCGACTGTGAGTTAATAATTAGTTTAATAAAATTCATTTATCAAAGCCAATGAAATGATTTAACTCAGACTTATACTACACATGTAGGACATAATACACAGAAAGTTTGTCAATTAAGCAGTGTTGTTGTTCAGTTATCTTTTATTTTATTTTAAGAAAGTCTTATATACCAGGGCTTTTCATCTGGAAATTGGGAAGAGGCCATAGCCTTTCAAATTGGGAATTTCATGCGGGATAACTGCTCATTTTGAGAAGACTGTATTTTTAAAAGTTTTTGAAATGGGATCTTTTTCATTGTGCAGAAGTATTAAAAGACACATTGTGGTGCATTCTTAATCATATAAGAGTTAATTGCTTTCAATTTGAGAGATATCCAATATGTCTAAGTAAAAAAAATTTATTTTTTTTTCAATTTGGGAAATTCCTCTATCAATTTTGGGAAAAAAATGATCTTATTTTCAATTGGGAAGTAGCTGAATTTCGGCCTCTGTTATATAATAGTGAAAAGCCCTGTATACACATGACACTACATGTACAACGTACTGGGATTGTTAGTCTTCAGCTGGGCAACCAAAATACTACAGATGGTTGCCCGTGTTGGCAACCAATTGTAAAACGTTAGTTTACATCCCTGGCAATATTAGATCAAAACAATTATAAGTACACAAGACCATGGCTTAAACTAAACTAAAACCTAAACTGTAAAATATGTGTTTGTTAACCCCAATAATCTCACAATATTACACAACATTTACACAATATTTACAGCTCTGCTTTAGCTAACAATAGCATATGATGTAACAAACACTTAACTTTCTAAAGATGTTTGTATAAAAAGGTCTCGGCATCATAAATATATACTGGTCAGCGAGTATTTCTCAGGCAAAATATAGGGTTGTAGGTAAAGAAATACAGTCAATCTTGTGGATGCGACCACTTGTATTAGGCGACCTTTGTCTTATGCGACCATTTTGAAATCCCACGGAGCTTTTTCGCTATATAATGATATTGTATTCAGCGACTTTTGTCTTACACAACCAGCGACCGCTGATTTCTATGTATTTTGATGTCCAAATCTTGAATTAAGCGACCACTAGGAGGTAAAAGTGGTTAATGTACATGTATTGATCTTTCAGGGACAAATCCGTGTTAATTGTTTATCTAAGCCGATTAGATGTACTGTTACACCGCTGCTTTGTTTTCACACCAACCATTATTATTATGCTTTGTCTCGTTGACCGGTTCAGACCGGTATTGTTGTAGACTGCATATCAATTTATTGAGTTCAATAATAGAAGAACGTTTTACGCACAGTCTACAGCTTAAAAAGTTTACTATGTGGAACGGTAAGAGACAACGCCGATTTTTCTCGAGTATAGATAACAGGTGCAGAAACAATGCACTGTACGCGAAAAACATTTCCTGAGAAGTGCGGAAAATAAACTATTAATCGGCAACATCTGTCGAAATCCGTACATTGCCAATTTGTAATTATGCTAATTAGTAGATATTTGTTAGCCAATCACATTGTTATTTACTTAATAAATTTTCCAATCAGGTCTGTTTGTTTTCAATTGACTTGTTTTAATTTTTTCAGCTCATTATGTATCATAATCGAGTCAGATTTCCTTAAGCGTACATGCAAAAATTAAAATGTCAAAACGAAAAGTGTTAATGTTGAACGAGAAAATTCGGGTTTTGGAATTGTCAAAGAGTAAAAGTGCACGTAAAATTGCAGATGAGTTTGGAGTCGGTAAAACTCAAATTCAGAACATTCTTAAGCGTAAAGCTGAGGTGCTTAAAGACGTGGAAAATTATGTGTCAGGTGAAAAAAAACGCGAAAAATATTTCCTTGTCTAAGTTGTTTTTGCAAATAAATATGTACACACAATTCATTTATAGTTTATAATAAGTGAAAAAATAAAACACATTATAAGTAAAATATTGTTTATGTATTGTGTTTATATTCATTTTATTATAAAAGTTAAAATCATTGTTGACAAAAGAGATTATCCTTCATATAGATTAAAATTGAGGGTAAGCATTCTTCCAGAATGGCCTTTTTTAATTTAAAGACCATTTTATTAAGAGACCACTTTTGATTATTCCCTTGAGTCAGGTCTCTTAATACAAGATTGACTGTACTTCCTTAATAGTTAGAAATATCGCATGAAAGATTTACTGATACATCCTGGGTTCGTCATCTACAAGCGATTGTAAACAAAACATTTTTGATGTGCATACGAGGGCCGTTTAAGGGGTCATTAAAGGGATGTAATTTTCCACAGTACAGGAGTTTTTTCTGGAAATGTATAATTGGAAAATAATTAGTTAAAATGAGTTAAAATGATACTTTTCTTTACAGATATGTTAAAATGACATAAATACATTGAATCGATGGTGTTATATGTAGTCTGCTGCGTGTGTAAATAGAGTAATAATGTGTTTCCAATTTTAGTGCAAACAAATATCTACAGATAAACATGTTTATTTACAGATCTTTGTGAAAACAAGCAAATCCCTTTTCAAGGAAGAAAACCCAAACAATGAATTCATAATGTTAATGAGCTTTGTTGCTATTTCATTTAAATGTTGACTATATGTTGATACATTTAGGAGCACTTGGAGTATCCTTATACAACAAAGTGTGTGCAGATATTTGTTTGCACTAAAATTGGAAACACATTATTACTCTATTTACACACACAGCAGACTTCGCGCATTAAGCCCCGTTTTCACGCATTAAGCCCCGTTTTCACGCATTAAGCCCCGAAAAGCCCCGTTTTCACGCATTAAGCCCCGTGTTCACGCACTAAGCCCCGTTTTCACGCACTAAGCCCCGTTTTCACGCATGTAGCCCCGTTTTCACGCACTAAGCCCCGTTTTCACGCATTAAGCCCCGTTTTCACGCACTAAGCCCCTTGTCACGCATTAAGCCCCGTTTTCCAAGAGCGAGGCCCCTTTATATATTTTTCCGCTGTGGTGCAAATTATGTTGCTTGAAAATAACTGCGCTATTTATTTTATGTCTGAAATTCCATATATTTAAATTGTTATATACGTTATTGATTGTTACAATACTTTGAATGGTATGTCAGATCTTTGATTATTCATGTTTAATTTAATATTGGGGCTGTTTTATCATTTTACCAGGAATCTACCGCATGGAAAAATACACAACAATGGCGGACAGTGGCGTTGGATTTGTTTCTACAGCAGTTAATAATGGAGGATTTTCATCATAAAGGCAATTGTCCAATAAAATTAAGTTAAATATGATTATCCTTTAAATCATTTATCTGATAATGAAGATGGTTCGTAGATGCAAGTGAATATTCCTAAAGTACCGAGTCAACCGTGTTGCAGTATATATGACAAAGCAAATTGTGTTTAAGCGTATAATCAGTGATTTTTTTCCTTCTTTGGACGGGTCTGGTCAACGCCCCCATCCAAATTTCCGAAAAAAACAACAAAATATCCCAATCAAAATCGAGTAAAAAATCCCCGGAAACGCCAACTTGACGTTTTTCGAGACCGTTTTTAACTTGCGGCCGATATGACTTCTCAATCATTGATTGGTTTGAACATTTAACATTACATTGAATATGTGTATGTTATTGCGAAATATAAACCAGTCTGAATTTTTTTACGCTTCCAGCAATATTCGCTATGAGTCACAATAAAAGTATTACAGAAAGAAATTAAAGCCTAGTGAAGTCAAAAGCAAATCGTTTAGGCTTCGAAAAACGTTTGGCGTCTGTTTTGTCCACCCATTCCCCTCAGTACACTGCAACAAAAATTGTCAAAGATGACAGTAGCCAAATGCAGATTGACAACGAACATGATGAAGCTATTTGTACATTCTTGATATATTTAAAGCAGATAAAAACAGAGAACTCTGCATGTTACAATCTGTGTTCCGATTGCATGTTGTTGTTTTGGCAAAGACTGTGAATACAAGTTTATGCTGCTTTCCTGTGTCATTTAAAGCTGACAAAAGTTAATTAAGTCATTAAAATACCATTCTTCAATTGGTACAATTCACCACTTGATTTTTCCCAATTGGAAGATTTTGCGACTCGTTTTTTCCCAATTTGGTGATTTCACAACGCCAAAAATTCCCAATGGCATGGGTACCGGACCCGTTCCCTATTGGGTGAAAAAAATCACTGGTGCAATGCACATTAGTAAATACTGTCGGTCAAGAAATTCAGGATCACTAGCGTAAATAATGGTGTTAATATTTTTAAAAGATAGCAATTGCTTTCAAAATACTTGGATTGTTGAGGCAAAATATTTCATCTTTCAGGCCATATTAATTTATTAATACTTACCAAAACATTTCTGATGCCAATCTATACTTATTCACTAGCATTAAGTCGGCTAGTTCTGAATCGAGTGCGGTAATTTCGGATCACTCCGACTATTTGGAAGATATAGGTCAGGGAGCATCTCAAAACTTATTTTGAATGTCAACAATTATTTTGACTGTCAAAACAAATGATGCATGTTTTAAATATACATCAGACAGGTTCGTTTGTTTCAGTTTAACAACTGTCTGACAATTTAAAAACATTATAGGGTGTTTGTCTGTACACAAGACGAATAAATCTGTCGGAAAGTATTTATTTTTGATTTTAAATGGATTCCTCTGTATTCTTGGTTATATAAAACAAACACAAATACTCAATACAAGCAATTTATTGATAAACTCAAGATACCTTCTTGGGAAATAACATAGTATGATAACATTTAACAACAATAGAATCACAATATCACAATAATGTAAACAAGAGCACCGCATAACGGGTGCCAAAGCTCAGCTGCGAAAGCTTGTCAGATTTTTTTTTTTTTTTAGAGGTCACATTAACCTTGACCTTTGACCAAATGACCCGAAATTGGGTGTGGCGTGTAGAGCTCATCAAGGTGCATCTACATATGAAGTTTCAAAGTTGTAGGTGGAAGCACTTTGATTTTAGAGCCAATGTTAAGGTTTTAGCAGGACGCCTACGGCGGACGGCTGACGGCGGACGACGAGCTGGCTATGACAATACCTCGGGTTTTCTCCTAAAACAACCGAGCTAAAAATGTATGAAAATATGACATATATGCTAATGACTAGAACATTTTATGTATGACTAGAAAATATTTTTATAACTAGAAATAGCGCGGCAGAGGCCGACGCGTATCCCTTCGCCACATGTTTGACCAGGGTTTTTTTTTAGAAAAGGGGAAGACGCTGGACGCTGGGTGAAAGGGGAAAAAAGAGTGCGAAAGAGACATAATTGGGGGAAAAAAACTGTTTTAATCAATGTCTATATTATATATATACTATCAACTGGTTTAATTTTTTTAATGACAACAAAGGCATATCAAATATCATAATATAGCATTCAGTTTTCAATATAGAAATATTGATTATGGTACTTGTCAAAGTGCAAACATAAGTTATTTTATACATGTTCATTTAACAGTGGTGTCGATTGTCCCAAATTTTAAATCCTGAAAATTAGGCCGGCGGTCTTGGAATCTCAGCCGTAAGAACCCAAAAGAAATAAAGGGCAAAGCCCCCCACCCGACCCAGAGCCCTTACTAATTGTTCTTTTTTATAGTATTTCCAATTGCAATATCAGGTGAATACAATTCGAAATATTATAAACCACACCGTCCGTATCACTGCATGTGTATTCGTTATTCTATTTCTTCTATAAAGAACTTCAAAAATAAATTATAATCGACGAAAAATAATGTATCCGAAAACGACCGTCCAAAAAATTGTGTGCGCTTGGAAATGAAATAAAATGTGCATATCGTTTGACTGCAGACAATGAAAACGAGTTACCTAGCAAATACATAATTAATATACAATTTTATGGACATATTGCTTTACAATAGCATAGTTTGTGGGTAAAAAACAACTTAATTATCACCTTTTAATTTCAAACGATAGTCAGCAAAAACTGAGAAAGGTGTTACATCATCGACATAGAACTAATTATTTAATTATCATCCTTTTATTCAGATCGATAGTCGGTAGAAAGGTGTATACGTGATCAGCTTAGAAATTATTTATTTATTGTTACGCTTCTTTTTCATTTGTTTATCTTCAAAAACGACGATTGCCATCGGCCGCTATTTTGTTGGCAGACGACACTATAAACTGTGTATTCCATGTAAACAGTGTCTGCGCATGAATGACCCAATATTAGACTATGTGTGAGCGAACTCAATGTTGATTGGCCAGCTACCACGTGCGCTTCAATTACAGCAAGGTCAAGCAATGGCTCATGTTCTGGTGCAGACCAACCGTGTTATTTTTGCACAAATCTAACATGGTCATTGTAATTGTGTTGGATTTGTGTCATTTCGACACAACTTTGTTTTAGTTTTTAACGGGATTATTGTTCAACCTTGCCCTTTCTAAATAAGGCCAATGGTATTGACCTGGTATTCCTTATTTTAAAACATTTTTTTATAAGAGTATGACGTTAGTCCACCATTTACATTTTTCAGTTTCTTAATATATTCATATTTTATAGCAGTTTTTATTTAAAAGAAAGGACGAGGCTGTCCAGTAACCTGGGTACGTTGGCTGCATTGCACTCCCTCCCTTCCCCTCTGACACCCCCCCCCCCCCCCCCCCTTCTTCAAACTCAAAGAGCCATGTCCAACTGGAGTGCACGGTGCAGGGCCTTTTACATGTACCTTGCAAAACCCTTATTTAACCCTATCCAGGGTAATACCAATTCTTTGGTATTATTGTAAATTTTCTTAGTACTGCTAATTTTCCATCATAGCAAATTGTGTACCTTGTCTTCCCTTAGTTCTTGTTAAAATTGCTATTTTGTATAGCAAATTTCCTTATTTTTGTGTCAAATTGCTATTTTATATAGCATATTTCCTTATTTTTGTGTTAATTTGCTATTCTATATAGCAGATAAGGTACTTTTGTACTATTTTCTCTCTTGTTATCCCCTATATTTAAATAATATTGGTTGGATAAGAGCATTTTGTGGGTTTTTACCTACATTGAGGTATTAATTGGTCTTTTTACCAATTTTATATCACACTGATGTAATTTTCCCTCAATTGTATTTATACTATTCTTCATCTACCGTGCACTCCCTCTGGTCCATGGGAAACAACCGTCGTAGACTCCACCTCCACAATTACCTCCCATAGTCCAACCTAGTGGTAATGCCCCTGCTGGTTTATTCCCCACCCACACCAGCCTACACTTCCAAATCTCTTCTTCTTTTAACCCTCCAGGGTGGCAACTTGTATTTTATATAAATAAATGCATATAGTACTGTACACAGGGTTGTCATTATGATTGTAAACAAAGGATTTTTTTGGAAAAGTAACCGATTCGGCCGGGTGTCAAGGGGGCCACCTAGGCCCCCTTGTAGGTCCAGGGCAAGGCCCTGGTAGGGAGGTCAGGTGGGCGAAGCCCTCCGACCGAAAACGAATTATAGACATTTTAGGGACAAAATACTGCTATTCTCAGAGCATAAAAAGTTAAAATGAGGTCTAAAAAGAATAGCGAATTTTAAGATTTTCACATTTTCAGTATACTGTACAATGTAAAAACATATTATATTGATAGATCTTTGCATGTTCCAATAATATCCATTACCCGATAATCCAGTATTATTACGATTTCTTTTTTTAAAAACCAAATTACGCCCAATGTTGACGATGAATGTCGTCCGCCATTTAGTGCAAGTGCATATACAAATTGAATTGTGGGATTAGGAAATTCCGATTGAACATGCGTGAATCACGTGACGCGATTTGAGAGCATTGAGAACCGTTTATATTTAGTAATAACGACAAGTCAAACAGTCAATCTAAACTGTTACATGTACGGTACCTCCTTTCAGAAAAGTTTGCGAAAGTGAAAGTGGATTTCTGAAAATAAAAACGCGCCTTTCTTTAAATTTTACCGAGTACTTTTCATTCCGGATCGTGGTATAACTTGTCAGATCATTCATGCATGTAGACCTATATGTATGCATAGTTTGGCAATCTCAAAACACGTTAGTTACCTACTTATTACATTATGTGTTATGACCATTTGTATAACAAAATGCATTATTTAATTAAAGTATTTTCAAATGCGTATAATTAAATGTGTTATCCGAAATCATTTTCAGATTTCATTATTCATGGAAAATTAAGAAAATTCTAGCAACAGAGACACATTTCTCGTGTTTTTCATGTACAGATTAAAATCATGCCAAAGTTAGACTTCATGTATAACATCACGTCATTCTTCCTTGGAGAAAGCGTGGACTTTAATATTTAGATGCTGAATAACAACTTCGTAGCGCAGAGGTCGCATGGTAGAAAATCAGAGAGCATTTTTTAATATGATTTTTTTAATATGTGGAAACTTTTTCTCTAACTAAAAAAACTAGTTAATTACGCTCTACAGTGCAGCATTTGTTGAGATACGGTCAGTAATAATCTGTCAAATGTACAGCTATTTGATACAATTTCACGTGGAGTCGGCGTGTATTCGGCTGCCCGAGCGCTGATTGGTTGACGTTCTTACCAAGAAGAATTTGATTGACAGCTGAAAAAAATCAATATTGGCCACTCGCTGAGAAATTCATTGAAAACAGTAGCTCTTAGGCGGAGTTAATGGACTGACTGAATGACCGGGCGTCGCTCTACTATAGTACGTTTATTCCTCGTCAATTATTTTAGGTTTGCATGATACAAACTTCCGATCGCAATTTTAAAGATTCGGGAAAAACAACCGATTTTCTGGCGATTTTAACCGATGAGTTCGATCGGCAATCGGTTAATAATGACAACCCTGTGTACATAATGTAAATAATCTACTTTTATGTATAAATTTATCTGTTCTTTCTCATTTTTAAAAGTAAAGTTCATTGTTTTTCTTATAATTTTTATGTGGCCCTAAAAAGG
>NC_068366.1:30421889-30506889 GCF_020536995.1 Dreissena polymorpha | reverse complement strand
TGTCGACATTTTTGTTATAGCTAGTGTATGTATGTTATAGTTATAGTCAGCCTGTGGTCAATAATTTATTTCTTCATTAACTTGATAAAAGCACAAGGGCTACCCGAAACGGCATTTATCTGCATTTATTGTGTATGTTCATTTGTCGTGTCAGCGCGAAAGATTTTCATTCTGACGTGTTTTCATGTTGGCACCCTCCAGGCTCAAAAGATCAGTACGGCCCACAAGCCGCCTCATAACAACGAATATAACGACTATAAATTTGTTATCTATTGGCAAATACGGTGGGCATATAGTGCACGTCATAAACGTGAATAAGACAATTATATTATCATTAGGTTTATCTATTTTAGTCTTACATTTGAAAAGGAAATTTGTTTATTCATTAATATGCTTTAGGCAACCTATTTACACAAAATAAAAAGTTAAATTTATTGATTAAATCAAAATAGTTAAACACAAATCACTGTAAAAGCGTATTCGCCTGTCTGGATAAAATCAAAGGTCAAGCAGTGTTTTGCGCATACTTTTTTATTTTCAGAAAGACTTCGTTAAATGGAGAAAACATAAATTTATGTAACAGTGTTATTGTACTTAAGTGTTAAGCCAATCGTGCTGACCTCTGTTTTCGTAGTATTATGGCTTTCAAAACTATAAATAGTCAGGTGCAGATCAAGACACGATCTATCAATTAACACGTTATAACAAACGATATATCTCTCTATAAACTTAACTTGTTTTAGCTGTTCGACCTTATGAAAAACGTACAAAACATTTACAAACACAAGATATATATAAGCAAAACGTGTTGAAACATTTTTCTTGAACATTAGCGCATTGTTTTCGTATATGGCAATTTATTATCTTACCTAGAAATATGTGCAGTACAGTTGTGCGCTTAATTCTCATTAATTATTGTTTCTTGAAAGCCATGTTGTGTTTTTTTGTCTTGTTCATTTCAAATGTATTAAAAAATATAAAAGTTTCAACATAATAACTCCATATCATTAATGTATATATATACATTAATGATATGGAGTTATTATGTTGAAACTTTTATTTATTTATTTTTATATATATCTGTTTATAATCTTTTGCCATGCCAATTTTTAAGCAAATAAATTAATCAATATTATTAACATTTATCATTGACTGAAGTGGCTTGCGTCTCGCAAACAGGTTTCTCAGATGCTAATGAAAAAAAACCGCACGAAAGTCTGTGTGCAAGTTAATAATGCCGACAATTAATGAGTATTGACAGCAAGAATGTATGCATGCAGACTATAGTCACCGAAGAACATAAACTGCTTGAACTGTACGTATAAAAAAATCGGACGAAATAACCGGTATTCTTGATTCCTTTTTACACATGATATTTTATTTGGAGTGTTTCCAAGTACAATCACTCGGAGAGATCAAAGTGGTCAATGCAATGGTTAAGGTAGTACAGTAACATACTTTATGATGCGTTAAATGTTTTACTAAAACTACACCGCTCTAGCAATGATGCATATTAGTCGCGCTATGGGTGCTTAATGCATTTAAAGTGTCGTCCCACTTTAGCTTGTGCAGTCAAACATAGACGACACATTACGCGTTTATGAATTTTTCTTTTTGAGGAAGTCTCTTCTAAACAGATATTTAGCTAAAGTCGAAAGTATCGTCCATTATAAGCCTGTGCGGACTGCAAGGCTAATCAAGTACGAAACTTTACGCACATGCAATAAGCCCGATCTTCACATACCGCGGCGCATATGTGAGCTGAAAATAACAAGAATGGTAATTGGAAGCTTTTTTATGTAGAAAATCCGTTCGTATTAAATGAAATATAGAGTGCGCCTTTCGGTATTAATAAATCTACAAGTAGAGAAAAGTCCATTGATTCATTCACCTTGTGATACGATTGTTTTTTAACCTTTCCCTCCACAAATATTCCCATTTATCATGTCCACAAAACAAAATAAGTAAAACATATTACATACGTGTTTTTATGTAACACATAATACAAATACAGTACAAAAAGTAATTTCAGATGAAGATCAGGTGTGAAATTAATTGTCTAGTTAAATTTATGGGTACATTTTATCTTCTTTATAGTATTTAGTATTTCTTAAGTGCTTTATTACAAGCGTTTAAATTACTACCTACATGATAAGCGTTTACATGCAAGTAAGTGAAATTTGTATTATAATCGTTAATTATATATTATGCAATTTGTGTTACAGTAAAGTGTCTGGGTCAAAGCAAAAGTTTCATTATTTAAATCAATACACATGGTGTTTTACACCACAACAAAAGATGTTCTCTTAAGCTAACAAATTAGTATAAATATATACGAATTGTTATCATGCTGTGTTTAACAGAACTTTTACTTTAAAGTTAACTATCAATCCTCTTTAAATGATTTCATTAAAACACATTCATTTAGTAACATATCCACACAACTTAAAGATTAATTAGACATTAACTAAACACAAAATGGCATACATTGTTAACATAGTAAATTGCTTACATTCATAATATATGTTAATGAGCTATATCGCATAACATCACTAACTTGCTTCAAGAAATAATAAAAACAACAACAAGTATATGGGCCCTGCTCTGTAAAAAAGGGGTTTAATACATGTGCGTAAAATGTCCGCTCTTTAGAGTCGACACTTTCCACCTAAACTAGATTTTTGCTAAGAAGAGACTTTCTTGAAACTAAGATCATAAAAGCGGAAAGTGTCGTCCCAGATGAGCCTGTGTGGACTGCACAATCTTATCTTGGACGACCCTTTACGCACATGCATTACACCCCCTTTTCACCGAGCACGGCTCATATCCATTTACTTTACAAAACATACCCGCCTTATTTATGACATAAATATTGTGGACACTGCGATGTATTATGTTCCTACATTTAATGACATTCAGTTCATATTTGTTTACAATTTCATTGGGTTTATAAATTATTATTGTATGCATAAACATGCATGTGACACATACGCAAAAACAATATATTGTATTTTATTTTATTTAAAAAGTACCAAAAGTTATTCCGTTAGTATTGTATACAGACATGCACACAATAAGTATTATTCGTATTTCAATAACAGTTTAGTAACTTAATTGTATTTATTTTGATCGTTAGGCAATTAAAAACGCATTTGTTAACAACGATTCTTTCACACTGCTCGCTACCAGAAAGAATAATATATGTGGTTTCAACGAGTTCAAACTCCCTGTATAATGTATAGGTTGGTGTTTAACTGAAATGCATGAGCCATATCTTATTTTTAGAAAAAGACGTCAATTCTGGACTTTCATATGATGACTTGATATTAAAACTTATGCTTTTTGCTGATGATATGGTAATATTCGACCTTCAACAAAGTATTAACAACCTTAGTGAATATTGCGATCTTTGGTGTCTAGAAGTTAATATTAGCAAAACTAAGGGACATTTTATTTAGAAAAAGAGAACCGACTTTGAACAATGAAAACTGGTCATTTAAATGTGAACAGTTAGATATAGTCGATGACTTCAATTACTTAGGAACAGTTCTTTTATTACACGGATTCGTTTTTACTCAACGCTGAATCTCTTTCTGTGAAAGGACTTAAAGCCCTGAATGTTTTAATGGCTAATTTAAAAAACCTTGATATCAAACCTAGTATTGCTTTTCAACTTTTTGACGCATTTGTGGGTGAGACCTTAAATTACGGTTGCGAGATATGGGGATTTGATAAGTTTATCGAAATAGAACGTATACATCTAAAAGTTTGTAAAAGACTCCTAGGTATCAAAGCATCTAGCAGCAGCATGGGAGTATATGGGGAACTAGGAAGGTGTCCAATTTACATTAACAGAAACGTTCGTATAAAAAAATACTGGTGTAAACTTATCCATTCAAATAACATAATCATATCAAAATTGTACGAACGTTTCAAAAGTATGAAATTTTGTAAAGGTAATTGGGCTATACATGTGAAGAAGTTATTAAACACCTACGGATTTTCATACGTGTGTGATAATCCCTCTTCTGTCAATCTCCATACCTTCCATATTGTATTTAAGTCAACTGGTATAGACGTTTTAAGCAATCCTGGTACAATTCGATTAATAATATCAACTCATTAATGGCATACAAATTATTTAAATGCACCCTTGAGTTTGAACCATATCTTGATTATTTGCCAAACAAATTTCGAATATGTGTTTCCAGATTACGATTATCTTCGTCAAATTAGCAATGGAAACAGGTAGACATATCAATAAAGAGAGATCTCAGCGATTATGCGCAAAATGTCAAGTCAGAGATATTGAAGACGAGTACCATTTTATCATGATATGCCCAGCCTTCAATTCATTGAGAAAAGAACTAATCAAAGCCTACTATTATAAAAGACCAAGTATGTTTAAATTTGTTGAACTAATGGGTACTTCAAACAAAACACAAGTAAGGAACTTGAGCAAGTTCACATGTAGAGCCTTAATGCAGCCCAACCTGCTAACTAACCCTGGATATTCAAATATTAACTAACTAATTCCCCTTCATCGAATAGTTGGGTAAATAAACTCGTATTTTTAATGTTTAATGACCGTACTATGTTCATCCTCATTTTTTGTACAATTACTTTTTGTTTTAAATTATCTATGTTGAACAGTTTAGTATAATTCAAATAATCCACCTATAGCCGTAACGCATGTTCCAATTTTACTTATCTTGAACAAAGTTGTTAAAATATTAAATGACAAAAAACAGTAAAGTTTACGTCAATCAAACATTCTGTCTGTCTGTCTCTCTTACTCCAAATGTGTGTGCCACTCCTAAGTGTTATTGCACCTTAGCTTAATGTATTTATACACGTAATAAAGTAATGAAAAAAAATTGGGCCTTGCTCTGTGAAAAAGGGGTTTAAAATGTCGTCCCAGATTAGCATGTGCAGTCCGCACTGGCCAAATAGGGGCGACACTTTCCGACTAAACTTGATTTTTGCTAGAAGAGACTTTCTTGAAACGAAAAATATCATAAAACCGGAAAGTGTCGTCCCTGATTAGCCTATGCGGACTGCACCGTCTAATCTGGGACGACACTTTACGCACATGCATTAAACCCTCTTTTAACAGAGCGAGGCTTTTTTTTAAAGAATGAAAGTATAATTTTTAATAGACAACCTACTGTTTATAGACACGTCACAAGCTTGGAAACAGAAGAAACTGTTAAGAGATAACAAGAGCCTTTTGAATGTTTCCATTTCACCAGTTGCGACTTCATCTGGTGCTGAACGATAAAATAACAGGCTATCCTATTCATAAAGAAGCTTGACATACAACTGATTTTATTGCAAAGCCTATATTTTGTTTATGTCGATGAAAGAGTTTTTCGATGACACATTATCTCTTAATTTATTGCTGGAAACTTGTCACGTGTTTAAACCGTATTGAGTAAAAACAATACATATAAATATAATTCAAAACGAGGAAAACAAGTTGAGAAATAAAACAAAAACATTTCTACAAATGAATCACAGAACAAAGAAAATGTAAATGCCGCATGTGATTGTCTTGTTTTTGTGTGAAAGACTTTGAAAAAAGAAAAGAAACACATATTCACACTCACAACACAACTGTGCTTTAAACGTATTTGAACTGTTTTAAATGGATTTAAATATTTAAATCCTTCTTTGCATTCAATTCATGAATCAATAAAAATATCAACGTGATATGTACCTGATATTTTTTTTATTTTCAATAATTTAACACCATATTATAAACTCAATAAGGTTGAAGCAATCTGCTTATATCGAGTTCCTTTCATGTGGAAATATAATAATGAACATTAAACCTAGAGACGTCATCAGTAGACCCCCATCCCCTTCCAAAAGCAACAACACAACAACACCAAAACAACATATTATGTTGGCCCTTAATTGCGGCAAGTGACCGATTGCAGTTAACACAATTTACACTACGCGCACTATCAACAGCAACCGGAAAAATACGAATAGCATCGATAACAACAAGAAAAACAAACAGCATATAATAATAATAATAATAATGATAACAATAATAATAATAAAATAATGGTAAATGCAATTCATTTGTGTTTTAAATAAGTTCACTTTACACGTAAACTTTCTCACAGATTTGATAAGAATACTATTACTCGGTGCTTTTTAACGAATCATAATTTTTACGTTCTCCGAATAAATATTGCACTCACAACAACACGATATAATGACCGAAGAATTTCTCAGTATACATTTGTTGTTTTTGATTGAGCTTAGAGTTGGAAGCATCTCAAGTGTGTACTAAAGGGTGAAGGACGACATACATATCTTCCATGACTCAATGCCTTGGTCAGTAGATTCTGCCAATTCAATTAGAAATATACAACCTATAATCTCACCCGATAAAAAGATGATAAGACACAGTAAACCTGAACTGTGATGGCAGATAAGTGCATGCATAACGGACGAAAGTTGGCGGTGCTTTTCATTCAACGAGGTTTCCACGAGTCTATTGGTACTGCTATTTTTGTCTGCAAACTATTGTTCTGTCGTATTTGATACGTTTTGCGAAAGAAATTTTAATTTATTTTTTAATTATTTTTTTCGTTGTATTTTTATTTAAATGGTTTCATGAATATGTCCACTAAAATGCCCCGTCTATCTAAACTATGTTTAAAGGGTTTAATTTACATTTATCGATTTCGCTATCAAAACAAATACTATATCGCATACACATGTTGCACACAATATTTCTTCTTTTTCTTTCCATAAAGTTTAGTATCGAAATAAAATAAATACTGCCTTTATATTTGGAAACTTATGTCAAAATTGTCGATATCATTATCTGTGGTCTGTCGGTGAAAAAAAGGGAGCAACTTGAACTAGCAAAAAGGACAGGTTGGACTGTGCAAATGCTGCGAATGCTTGGTTCGATATTAAGTATGTTGCATAGATAGACTGCACATTTCCTTCGATCCGAATCAATGTCTGCACTAGGTACAACAAACGGATATGGTTAAAGGCGAATTTTCAACGTTTAATGTTGTATGCGAATTTCTAACGGACATGGATGTATGCGAATTACCAACGGATACGGTATACGCAAATTACGAACAGAGAAAGTTTTATGCGAATTTACAACGGAGGAGGTATTTGAGAATAACTAACGGATAAGGTATGTGCAAATTACCAAACAGGTAAGGTATTGCAAACGAATACGGTATATATACGAATTACCGACAGTTACGGTTGCAATAACAACGGATGCCGTATATACGAATAACCAACAGAACAGTTTATACAAGAAAAAGAAAGGATTGTGTATATGCGAATTACAAACGGATTAGGTATATGCGAATAACACACATATACGGTAAATACATGCGAAGTAACAACGGATAAGGTTTAATACGCTCTACCAACAAATAAGGTTGTGTGTAAATTAACGACGGATAAGGTATACGCGAATTACGGACGTATAAGGTTGTATGCAAATTACAAAATGATACGATTGTATGCGTAGTACCAACGGATAAGGTTGCATGCGAATTACCAACTGATAAGGTATATGCGAATTACCAACGGAAATGTATATGCGAATTACCAACGGATAAGGTATATGTAAATTACCAACAGATATAATAACATGCACTTTACTACCAACGGGTAACGCTACATGCGAAATACCAGCGGATAATGTTATATTCGAATGACAGAAAACATCATAATATTAATGAGTGGGTACGTGTCAGTCAGGGAGTAAATTGACAAATCATATGCATTTATGACAGGAGTGAATAATAGCTCACTGTCGCATAATCCAATAGAATGACTGGTACTTAGAGCCTTAGAAAAATGCGGCGCGTTGTATGGTCAAGAACTAAATTGTTTTTATTTTTTATTTTTATTTCAACAATTGGGAAAATAGATTTAAAGATTGTAACAAAAAATAAGTTACAACCTCAAACTTTAAAATATAAAATGTAGAAAACGGGTCTATACGTTGGCCAAATTATTGCTGGTATTTAAAGAAATGTCCATTTATCAAATTTTTAAACATGTTTACATTTTGTAAGCAAACTTAATGCTTTACAATATGAATGTGTGCTATTAAAGATACATCCACGCCTAGCAAGGGTTATTGCAGAAGGTTTTGACACTTTGACAAGAACTCGTAAAAGCCTATGTGAATGTTTTTAGTTAATGAATACTTATAAATACTAATATCTATTTAAATTTCTTCTATAACGTGTAGTGTAATTTACATTACATTACAAACTTATGTGCTCTTGCTACATGTACAACGCATTTAAATGTCCATCTTTTTATGAAATTGACTGAGGCTTCAAGACGGCGCAACCGTGCGCATGCAGATCCTTTTTCATAGATAAATCTTCGCATATTTCATACTACAGTATTTCGTGACACGTATCAATTTTTGTGTTCAATGGGTCTCTGCTTCCGAGATTGCGGAACTCTTATGCATCAAAAATGACGTACAGCAACGTTGCTATATTTGTAAACTTTCGTCACGTTTTGTCACATGCGATACCATAATAAAGCAAACGGAATGCTTAGAATGCCTGTCTTGGGCAGATTATTAATTGACACACGTCACAAACAAAATGTACTTTGCGCCATGCTGTCCGAATAATGTCTTATTATGTACTTTTATATGTTATTATGTTTTATATAAAGAACAACATATCGCATGTATATCTGAATAAAAATACATAAAACATTTAAATGTCCGTGCGTCTTTTCAATTCAAAAATCACTCCAGCATGATGGTATGCTCATTTTGCTGTTTCCTTCTTTATTCAGTAAAATCAAAAACCGCGATATCTTTATTACAACGTGAAAGGAATCGAGCACACACTCATGTGCTCGGGCTCTTAAGATTCGTTAAACTTACCTGCAACACGATCGTACGGAAACGACTGAAATAATCGCCTGGTTTGTGTATGGATATCAAGTCTTGTTCATAAATGAAACAGTTTCCCATCCCACACAGCCTTTTACATGTTTCATATGTTGTTAAATGAATTCCCAAACACGATATCCATAATAATAATATAACATTAAATTAAGAATTATTAATACAAAAATGAGATGTTATATTCACGGCTTTTTCAGGTTCAACCGCCAAATACCGTTGTATCATCCATTTAATTTATTCTGATGAGTTTTAACGCATACATCTGGTTTAAACTTTAATGGTATCAATAATATACTGCATTAAAAAAATTCTATTTTTACATCTTATTATCGAATTACTAGCAATAAGAAAGAACATATTGCCACACAAATTTAATGCTGTTATATAGTAAACTCATTTAATTAAGGGATAGTAATACATGTGTACCGTATTGACATATTAATGTGTAGAACGGTCGTTATAAATGTACAGTCAAAACTGTATTTGAATGTTTTATATATCAATTGTCATGGTTATCTTTTCAGTGAAAGATATATTACAGTATCGTGCCTGTTAATAAATGTTTTTTACAATAATATCGCTCCAGTTTGCGAATTGTAATGCATTGAATTGCAGCTATTATATCGGATTTAATAAATGTATGCATAATTGCTATATTTAGTATATAGGTTGACGTTTGCACCATCTATATTATTTCGAATTATGTAATTTATTTTGAAGGTGATCTGTTTAAGATTTACTTCTTAATTGACATCAAAAACGTCGTCATTTGAATAAATTTTGTGTTGCGTGTTTGTTTAGTTACAGACACCGTGTCATAATATCAAATTTATTAAATATTGTACTGTGGCCAGAACCTTTGGGTTGCCTATTGTTATTGTTATATGCATGGGCTATAATTGATATGTATTTTAGTTCAGCTAACTGTCAGAAAGCTTGATATACGAAATCAATTCGTTTACGATCACGTATTATTCTATTTATTTGAAAATGTACATATTGCTGTAAGTATACTAGTATTATAAGCATGTTCCTCATGAAACGAATTGTCTAACTTCGGATTAGTACGAAGTCATCTATATGTACCATACAGTATTTAAGAAACGTTAAACCCACGAAGGTCCCTATGGCATTATAGTGACCAGCCAGGCAGCCACAAACCGTATATGGACCGAATCCGTAGGCTGAGGTCCAAATACAGTTTTTGGCTGCCTGGCTAGTCACTATAATGCCATTGGGATCGAAGTGGAGTTTACAATTTCTTATATTACACAGAAGAGTGTCCCCTGTTTCATTGTATGTGTTGTACCGGCTTTCCGTACTTGTATTTTTCATGCAACTGAATGCGCAAACGATGACGTATATCGTGTGACGTAGTTTCTCTGACGAAACATTCCAGTTGGAGCTAAATTCTCTGGATGTTAAGGACATGTCGGACGTGGTGTTTTTTTTAACAGTTAGTTATTTGCTAAAGGCATCGAACGAATACACAACGTATTTCGGATTTTGTGCTTATCATACATAATGTAAACTTCGATAGGAATACAATAAAATAGTATGATTTAAAAATAAGTTTCGATAAAGGGATCATGGAAGAATAGAAAATGGAAGTGAATATCGTTTCGACTGTATTGTTATTAACATTGGATTTATGTTGGCAATGAGGTAAGCATGTCGTTTACTCTAAATTAAGTTTTTTTGTACTCTTGTAAAAGCTGAAAAAGTGTAAATGCTGTTCAATAAAACGCGTCAACATCGCATTTTACAGACTGAAACTGGTCATATAGATATAGAAGGACCAATATCTCTGAGGTGCAATATAATTGATATAGTGTTGTTATTAATTATTTTTATCACAATTTGACGTGGTAATATATATTTAATAACATATATACTACCGACAGTTATCAATATAATAATATTAAATGTATTTATCATTGAAATGAAACGTATTATAACTTTGTATTATCATAAACTCTTAACTGTGTATAAACTGTACATATCCTTTCTTTTGCAAGTGGGTTTTTGGGCCTTCTGGATGTATTGTTTAATAAAACATAAGACAATCGACTTTCATAAAAAATAAACACAACACATTTTATTAAGATGTTCAGCTATTTATCAAACTTCGTTTCAAATGGACTAAACGACCTTGCGTTTTCAAGAGTCAAAGAGACATGAAATACAAAATTAATATAACATTTAAAATCATATAATACAAATATGTATTATCATGAGTGAAATATTGAAAAATAAACACAACACATTTTATTAAGATGTTCAGCTATTTATCAAACTTCGTTTCAAATGGACTAAACGACCTTGCGTTTTCAAGAGTCAAAGAGACATGAAATACAAAATTAATATTACATTTAAAATCATATAATAGAAATATGTATTATCATGAGTGATATATTGAAAATGCCCACTAGCCTTGTGTTTAAGTGAATTCAGTGCAGGGGAATACTATTTTGCTATTTAATCAATGCTGATCAAGTACGACACTTTACGCACATGCATTAAACCCGTTTTTCCCAGAGCGTGGCTCATATCTGAGCTGAACACAACAAGAATGGTAATTAAGGGAAGATTTTTATGAAGGAAATCCGTTGGTATTAAATGATATTTAGAGTTCGCCTGTATGTTTTAATGAATCTACAAGAAGAGATAAATCCCTCGATTCATTTACGTTGTGATAAGATTTTTTGAACTTTCCCCCCACACATCTTCCCATTCATCATGTCCACAAAGCAAAATAAGTTAAATACATTATATACATATTTTTATGTAACACATAAAACAAATACAGTACAAAAAGTAATTTCAGATGAAGATTAGGTGTGACATTAATTATCTAGTGAACTATATGAGTACATTTTATCTTCTTGATGGTTTTTAGTATTTCTAAAGCGCTTTATTACATTGGTTTGAATTACTACCTACCTGATTAGCGTTTATATCTGAGTAAGTAAGTAAAATTTGTATTATACTCGTAAATTATATATTACGTAATTTGTTTTACAGAAATGTGTCTGGGTCAACGCAACACTTTCACTTTTAAATCAATGCACATGGGTTTTAAAGCACAACAAAATGTTATCACTTCTAGCAAACAAATTATTATAAATATATAAGAATTCTTATCATGCTTTGTGTTTTACAGAAGTTCTAATTTAAAGTTAACTATCAATGCTCTGTAAATGATTGCATTAAAACACATTCATTTAGTAACATATTCACAAAGCTTAAAGATTAATTAGACATTAATAATACAAAAAATTGCATCTTTTTTAACATAGTAAATTGCTTATATGCATAATACATGTTAATAAGCTATATTGCATAACATCACTGATATGCTTCACGAAATAAATGAAACAACAAGTATATGAGCCGTGCTCTGTAAAAAGGGGGTTAAATGAATGTGCATAAAGTGTCGTTCAAGATTAGCATGTGCAGTCCGCCCAGGCTATAGAGGGACGACACTTTCCGCAGAAACTTGATTTTTGCTAAGAAGAGACTTTCTGTAAATGGAAAAGCACAAAAGCGGAAAGTGTCGTCTCTGACGACAGCACAGGCTAATCTGGGACGACACTTTACGCACACTCATTAAACCCCCATTTTCACAGAGCGCGGCTCAATTATACTTTACAAATCATACACGCCCTATTTATACCATGAATATTGTGGACACTATTCAATTTATGTACCTACATTTAATGACATTTAGTTCATATTTGTATACAATTTTATTGGGTTTATAAATAATTATTGTTTGCACAAGACATGCATGTAAAACATACGCAAACAAATATATTTTATTTTATCTTATTTTTAAAGAACCAACATTAAGTCCGTTATTATTTTATACACACATGCACAAAACTAATTATTATTCGTATTTCAATAATAGTTTATTAACTTGTTTGTATTTATATTAATCGTTAAGCAATGGAAATCGCATTTGTTCAAAAATGTATTTCTTTCACACTGCACGCTACAAGAAAGGATAATATATATATGTTATTTCAACGAGTTCAAAATTCCTTTATAATGTATAGGTTGGTGTGTTAATAAAATGTTTGAGCCATGTCTCACTCCAAATGTGTGTGCCACTCTTACGTGCTATTGCACCTTAGCTTAATGTATGTGTACATGTAAAAACGTTATGAAAAAATATTTGGGCCGACTACATTTGATTTTTGCTTATAAGAGACTTTCTTGAAACGAAAAATATCAAAAAAAGCGGAAAGTGTCGTCCCTGATTAGCCTGTGCGGACTGCATCGGCTTATCTGGAAAGACATTTTACACACGTGCATTAAACCCACTTTTCACAAAGCCCGGCTCATTTAAATAGAATGAACGCATACTTTTAAATATGTAACCTTTTGTTCATAGACACGTCTCAAGCTTGGAAACAAAAGAAACTGTTGAGAGATAACAAGAGCCTTTTGAATGTTTCTATGGAACGCCTTCACTGTCTTATAATACCAAAACTTGTGATATTACGTCAAACTGACTCTGCATGAATGCCTGTAACCATTATATATATGCACAATCACAATATATAAATACATAATTTGAATATATACATATAAAGCATTAATACATATAGATAAAATGTAAAAATATACAGATACAAATGTATTATACACAGATAATCTTCCATTATATAAAGGCATTACTTCTTTATATGAAGGCAAAATGTCTTTATATGAATGCCTGTAACCATTATATATATGCATAATTATAATATATAAATACATAATTTGAATATATACAGATAAAGCATTAATATATAAAGATATAATTTTCTTATATATAGACAACATGTAAAAATATACAGATACAAATGTATTATACACAGACAATCTTCCATTATATAACGATATTACTTCTTTATATGAAGGCAAAAGATCTTTATATGAACATAAATCGTTATGCAATAATAATAAAAGATCCTTATATATACATAAAACATTGAGAGATACAGATAAAATTGTATTATATATATGTATTATACCTCGATACATAGATATTATGTATTGATATGAAGATATATGTATTTTAATTTTCTTATATGAAGTTTAGACATTAATATACGAAGCTATTCGTTATTTATGTATTGGTCACTCATCATTATATAAAGTGCTTTCCTCGTTATAATACTAGTAGTAAAAAGTGAATTTTACAAGCCAAATATTTTGCACGCACCGGAAAATTGCGCGGTAATCTACAGTCTACATCATGGCAGACGACGCCGTAAGGAGTGTTTTGCATTCAATTGGTTTACATTCACTGTATCAAAATTGTATGAGTAAAAAAATATATTCTATTGAGATTTGTAAATCGTTAGAAGATAACCAGTTAACAAATTTAGGTCTGGTGACCATTGGTGAAAGAATTAAGTTTAAAAATGCAGTGCAGCATTGGCAATCCATGCCCATCATGCCCATGGCTGAGAGCGATACGGCCGCATCTGGATCTAGGATCTCGACAGGTACACTTTTCTAATCTATTTTATTAAATGTTTATTTGGTTATTCAGTACAGTGTCATTGTTTTTCCTGTCTGTCGGTAGCAAATCCACATGCCAATGCAAACCAATGTCGAACAAGTCACAAGGCCATTTGAAGTCAAGTTAACAGCAAAATATGTTTTACCTTTGAAACTTTGATTTATTTTGTTAAACTGGACTATTTTAATCAAAATTATGGTTGTGCCATCTTAGATTTATATAGTCCAAATAATGATTAATTTACGATTGTTTTCCTATTGTAAATTGTTTTTCAAATTTTATTTCAGTTCTTCTTGTTTAATCTTTGCTAACACATGCAATTATCATTAGTTACATGTAAAGACCACCATTACCCCTTAAAAGTGTGTGAATTATGTCAGAATATCACTTTGTAGATATTTAAAATAGATATTGTTAACAAAATACACATTGATTTTGTTTCTTACTCTTAAATATAAAATTACTTCGGACGTAAAGATACTTATGTGCAGGTTCTAATATTTTGCTAAAATCAGTTAACAGCGGCTTTTTTCCCCAATTGGGAATTTTTGCGTCGTTAAATTTTCAAATTGGGAAAAAACAAGTCGCAAAATCAATAAATTGGAAAAAAATCGAGTTGCAAAATTGATGAATTGGGAATCCTTAAAATGCATTTTATCTATCATTAGGGGGTACGTGTATATTCTGCATCACAAAGCATTTTAAACTCTAGGTTTTAACAGAAAAACTACTAGTGATGATATTTTGACAATCATAACATGTCATGTGAAAATTGTGTAATTGCCACTTCAGTAGGAATGTGCCTGTCAATGGAATTTTTTTAAGCATTATCACTGAGGTTGCATAAAAAATGATATTAATAATTGTGTTTAAGCCCTTTAAAGTCTCACAAGCCCTGGAAAGTAATTTTTGTGTTAACATTTTCAGTGATATCAATTAGTGTTGATAAAGTTTATTTATGTAAGGAAGACTGATTTATGTAACGATGAAATTCTTTCACGGGAAAAATCAATCACACAGCACGATTATGTTAACCAGTCACATTTTACACGACGGTTAGAGTTGCGCCGCTTTGAAAAGTTTTGTTTACTTTCTACGTTATGAAATAAAGGACCGAAAATGAAAGGCTCGACGATTTCAAAAGATATTTTCAGCGAACATTAAAGGCACTAGCCATTGGGAAAGGCACTGAGGATCGTTGGAAACGGTAGATATAGATATTGGAAAAAGTCCGGTGCTAAAATTGGGAAGCCTCCGGTAGGCTTTGGGAAAGGTACCGTTCCCAGGTACTAGTTAAAGAAGGAAAAAAATGCTGGTTAACAAAAAGGACTACACAATTGAAATCTTTCTGAAATGCAAAATATTAATAAACACACATGGCAAAATAAAAAAATTCATCTTAAATCGACAGGATATTCTTGGCATATTAATTTCATCCAAATGCAATCCTATACCTGCCATATGTCCCGGATCGGAAATCTGGCAAATGTGTTACACACAGTCCTTGTTTGAGTGTATACATGTACAGTGAATGAAAATCAAATCAGCACTGAACTACCTAATAGACAAAAAGCATAACCAGGGACGTATATGCATAACCAATAAGGCGCATTTTGCTTTTTTTACAAAATTTTATCTGTAAAAGTATCGTTTACGGTAAAGATCACCTTATTTTACAACTACGCGCTACATAATTTTCATACAAAAGTAAAGATCTACTACAAAGTTTTTATGTGGCAGTTGATACGCCCACGTGTTTCCTGCAGATCATGTGACCATGTACACAAAAGCAACTTCGCAACCTTTTTCTAACACAAACAACATGTGGCTTGTATCTAGTAATGAAAGTAGAAATGCTTAATTTGATGTTAATAGATCTAGTGTATTTCCGATAGGCTTTTGGACTTATTGTTTGTGTATTGATCTCATGGATGTTAATTTTTGTTTATTATAGGTAAGTTACATGTGAAATTTACCTAATTACATAGCTAAGATATCGCGAAAAAAATGCGTACCAAAAGTGCATATATCGTACATGTATGTCTATATATATCGCTATATGTATACATGTCCCGGAAATTTGAAGTCAAAGTCCCAGATTTGGTCTGAAAATTTATGGCAGGAATGCCAATGCTATGTATAGATAAACAAGTTATTTATAAACGACCAATGACGTAACACTATGCAGCTTTCAATAAACACAGTGCAATATGGCTACAATCGGAATCCAAACAGTGATAGTGTTTTCATATCTGGAATAGCATAACTTGTAAGTTTTGACTAATGCAATAGTTGTAATTCGGAACTTGGTCCAGTCTGGGTTTTTAGCTCCACTGGCCAGAGGCCAGCGGGGCTTAAGTCATGGTCCTGTGTCCATCGTCCGTGCGTCAGTGCATGCGTGCGTTAACTTTTCCTTAAAACATCTTCTCCTAAAGTACTAGTCCAATTCTGATGAAATTTCTCAGGAATGTTCCTGGGGTGAACCTCTTTCAAATTTGTTCAAATTATGCCCCTGGGGTCAAATTTGACCCTGCCCCGGGGATCACAAAAATGAAAATTTGCTTATATAAGGCCTATTTTGTGAAAACTTAAAAAATCTTTTCGTCCATAACCATTGGGCCTAGGGCTATCAAATTTGGTATGTAAAGACATCCAATAGTCTTCTACAAAATTTCTTCAAATTATGACCCTGGGGTCAAATTTGACCCTGCCCGGGGGTCACAAAATTGAACATATGCTTATATAAGGCCTATTTTGTGAAAACTTTCAAAATTTTCTCGTCCACAACCATTGGGCCTAGGGCTATCAAATTTGGTATGTAGAGACATCTAATAGTCCTCTACCAAATTTCTTCAAATTATGCCCCTTGGGTCAAATTTGACCCTGCCCCGGGGGTCACAAAATTGAACATATGCTTATATAAGGCCAATTTTGTGAAAACTTTCAAAAAAAATTCGTCCATAACCATTGGGCCTAGGGCTTTGACCCTGCCCTGGGGGTCACACAATTGAATAAACACTTATAAAGCGCTTTTTTTATGAAATCTTCAAAAATCTTCTTGTCGAAAACCATTCAGACTATGGCTACCAAATTTGGTATGCAGTAACATCTTATAGTCCTCTTCCAAGTTTGTTCAAATTATGCCCTTTGGGTAAAATTTGACCCTGACCTGCGGGTCACAAAATTGAACATTATATACGCCTATATCTTGCTTATTTTGTGAAAACTTTTAAAATATTCTTGTCCTTAACTCAAGGACCTAGGGCTACAATATTTTGTATGTACATGTAGTGCGATATAGTAGTCCTCTACAAAGTTTGCTCAAATTATGCCCCTGGGGTTAAATTTTACCAAACCCAGGGGTTCACAAAAAATGTACATGTGCTTAAATAGGGCCTATATTAAAGTATTTGCACATGCAGAGAATATTTTATTCAGCTTTTTTCAGCAGTGGAGCGATACAGGGCCATCATGGCCCTCTTGTTCTGATATTTGAGCATGCGTCAAACAAAAGCTGCAGGATGTGCATATTTCAAAACGAGAATGAATCAATATTTACTATATCTTTGAATAGTAAATACCACTTTCTACTAAAACATTCGTAACTTATAGTTTATAAAAATTCCATGAAAAATCATTTTTCTTATGATGAGATGAACACATTTTGATTGTGTTTAATTTGTTAGAATATTAAGATAATGCTGCATGTACATATTAACAGGTTTGGTGACGTAATTATGTCATTGCATTATAATTATACAATTGTGTGTAGGCCTGGGCGTACAGTTTTAATGGAAGTTTGTCAACGCAAATACAAAGACATTTACTTTATCGTATATATATTATACTATTCACATGTATTGGTAATAATAACGACAAGTACCAAACGACAAAAACTTAAATATCCTCAGTCCATTCGTAGTACTAGAACTAATATATTGATTCATATAAGTTGGTTATTTATATGTCAATGTATATAGCCCTATTGCGATGTTTTTCCTTAAATGTCATCTAAAAAAATAGAAGAAAATTATTTGCTCAAGACCACGATTGTACCTACTGCGCGCGCTCAGAAATCGGAAAAAACAACAGTGCGCGAGTTCCGAATGACATCTTTTAGTAAGGAATCTCGTCCATGAGGATTCTGGGCTGTTATATGAATTTGCAGACTTTAAAGACGATTAAAAAAAAAAAATCACCTGCGGTCCAAAACTAGGTCACTAGGACTCTTAGAACAGCTTTTTGACACCCTAGAAGCGACATTTTTTACCTAATCTTTATGAAACTTGGTAAGAATGTGATTCTCATTGAATTTTCAAATGAGTTTGAAAATGGGTCATCCCGGGTTAAAAACTAGGTCACTAGGTCAAATCTTAGGAAAGATTGTTTTTACCCTAGAGGCAACATGTTTGACCAAATCTTAATAAAATTTGTTCAGAACATGTGCCATATTGAAATAATATGGCACATGTTAATATTGACAAAAATATTATAATATTGACAAAAATATGTTGACTCAATCCTCAGGTGAACAATAAAGGGCCATCATGGCCGTCTTGTTATAAGATTATTTTTTTTTACATATTATTTTGGCTTTTATTATATAATTTGGAAAATTGCCTACAAATTAGGAAAACATATTGAGTCATATTTTGCATTGGGAATCGGTAAGATATTCTGACCCACAGAATCTCTAGAAAAAGGCCTGTAGAGCTTCTCTGCACAACTGCTCATTTGTGTGTGTTTTTCGTTTGGCTAACACAATGAATATCTCAGTGCTGCAGCGCACATTTTCATATGTTGTAGTGCTCTAGATATTTGAAATTAATATATTGTGTGAACAGCAAAATAAATCTCATCTCTGTTTCAGAATGCAGTTAATAATGTGTAAGAAAGGTAACCTTGGCTTTTTTTTCAGACGCTACATTAAGAGAAAGGAACTCTTTATTTATGCCAAGTAGGTGCAGGCAGCCTAGTACCAGTACTTCTGTAGGCAAAAGAAAACGTCCACGAACTTGGACTGCTAATTTTATGTGCCTTTCAAACAATCATCAAAATAAGGTACCTAACAGTGCTGAAAAAGATTGCTTGTACAAGGCAGGTTTGGGTATGAAAAAAGTAACTTTTGAAGGAGATGCAAAAGAACAAAGTGTTCATGACACTATCATTAAAGAGTTTCCTAAACTTGAACAGTGTGGGGGGTTTGAACTGTTACGTTGTAACAGTAGCTGCAGAGTATTGAAACAACTTAATTGTAAATGGGATGTTAAAACATTAAAAAGTGTTGTAGGACCTCAAGGTAAATTTTATATAAGACCCATTCAAAAGTGTTTGACGGTTGAGGTAGTAACAGAAGATGAAGAAACAGAGTTAATGACAAACTGTGACATATGCAAACAGGAAGTTTCTTTAGGTCAAATACGTAACCATGTTGAGTCCTGTTTAGCCACAAATCTGGACCATACAGAAACGTACCTGTATACTTCACAGGGAAATTCAGATGAAGAACTTCCTGAAAGTGCTTCAGAGATAATTCATCAACAGGTACGTGCACTTTGTTTACGGTATTTATAAGTGAATACACTTGCATGTATTTTCTCGCCATATAAAAATGTTATAATCAAAACCAGACTGTACACAGATTTAATTATTAAAATACTTATTGAACTTGGTCAGAGAAATTGTGTTCTATAAAAAAATAGCCACCAGGGGCTTCGTCGGTTCTCTTTATATTTTAATGGAGACAGTCAGTTGGAAGTCATTGCTCCCTGTCTGTGGGTAGTTTTTGTTTTAAGGAGTGTTGCGGCAGTTTTTGTTTTAAGGGGTGTTGCAGCAGTTTTTCTCCAAATCATATTTTAGATTTTTTTAAATCACTGTTATGCAGATTATCTGCGTTTGTCAGTTTGCTGTGCACAGTGTGTCAAGTTTTAAATAAATACAATATGTTAATTTAAACGTTACACGTTTTTAAAGGTACATGCATGTTTAAAATCAATGGTTCAAATTATGACAAGAAAAAGAAAAAGAAATTATGTCCAACTAATGCATAAATGATTATGTTATTTTGGATTAGTAGCAATGTTTTGTTGTTATGCCCCCACCATGAAATGGTTACAGGCATATAGTGTTTACCCTGTCCGTGTGTTTGTGTGTGTGAATGTGCAAAAAATTGCAATGGTTTCGTGTCGTGTCAATAACTTGCACTAACACCAATAAATAAAGTTGCACAAATTATGTCTCCCCCAATATTGGGGGGGGGGGACATATTGTTTTTGTGCTGTCCAGAGATCTGTATGGATGGATGTTCCTGGAACCTCGTCAGCACTTCTCATAAACTTGCAACACTTACTAACTATCATAAGGGGACTGTGCAGGCAAAGTTATGTAACTCTAACTGGCATTTTGACAGAATTATGGCCACTTCATACTTAAAAAATTGGAAATTTTGTCAAGTTTTGTGTTTTGATCCCCTTTACTCCTAAAGTATCATAGCTGTTGCTTTCAGACTTTCAACACTAATTACCATAAGGGGACTGTACAGGACAAGTTGCATAACTCTGGTTGGCATTTTGACAGAATTATGGCTCTTTTTGACTTAGTAACTTTGAATATTTGGTTAAATTTTGTGTTAAGATCCACTTTACTTCTAAAGTAAGGCTTTTGATTTCAAACTTCAAATACATTCAAAATCTGTACATATTTGGTGCTTTTAGGGAAAACAGGGCTTAATGCATGTCAAATAAGATTAGCCTGTGCACACTGATTTGCCTGTGCAATGCGCACAAGCCAATCAAGGACGACACTCTCTGATTTTATGTTGATTTTCGTTTAAAGAGAGTCTGTGGTACTGGGATGACAATTTATGCAAATGCATTAAGCCCTGTTTTTCCAAAATGAAGCTTAAATTATCTTTTTTATTAATTATTTGGGAAAAAAAACACATCTCAACCTGTGCTTTAAGACAAACTCTTTATAAATTTGAATGGGTTGTGTTCATTTCAAACTTGAGATATAAAAAGCTATAATATAATTTTGAAAACTGAGTTGCGTCTAAGATTATGCAATAGCCAACAATATCAGTACCTTCAGCGCTTTGATTTTAGGTGTATCTACTTTCTAGCTTGTTTTTGTTGTGAACACAGTTTGTCATCATTTCCTAGCTGAAACCTGAGATGAGTATATCTGGCATTTGTTAGAAAATTATTTTGTCCTGAACATAGCCTGAATCTGAGATAACAGCCCGTCAGCGACAATTTTATGGAAACTTTATAGGGAACATTTATTTTAGTGAATAACTTTTGTCGTACATGTTGTTTAATTGTTAACTTGATTTAATGAACTTCAATTCACTATTTAATTAAAAAGAAGTTCTATATTAATTAAATTGAATTTTGTTCATATGGAATGTTCTATTTTCAATAACCATTTAAGACTCTGAGGTTTAAAGGGGCCTTTTAATAGATTTTGGCAAGTTTTGAAGTTTGTCATTAAATGCTTTGTATCGATAAATGTAAACATTGGATATAAAGCTGCTATTAGGCAAAGCAGGCCCGGGCCTACATTTTTTTTTAAACATTAAAATGTTGACCCTGAGGTGGGTGAGGGGTTAGAAATCTGCATTTCATGTTGACATTATCCTAAGACAATCGATTCTGAAACATTCCGAATGATGTTAATGACCGTGGAAATTTAATCACAGAGAAACGGATGTTTCGATCGATGAAATCATCAACACATTTGCCTCGGTTAAGTGTAGAAAAATTGATTTCTTGTAATTGATGCACTTGTTAGAATAATTAGTGTAATAGATGAACTATAAGTTAGTTTAACACTCAACACGTTACGGTGCCGTTATAGACATGAAGCCAGTATTATTGGAAAGAATTCCCATGGTTTGACTTGTGAATAAGTGTGGTGTTACATTTTTAAATGTTTCTCTGTTCCATATTGTTTTAAAATTAAGTTCTCTGGTATGAAGATAATACAGTAAAATTTAGTTCACTAACATCGAGATAAAACAGTAAAATATCAAAGAAAAACCGGCAAAAGTATTATATTTTCGGAAAATATCTTATTATTTGTCTAGATAAGCTTAAAATCTCACCACAGGCGTTATAGGATTTAAAAATTGTCCAGGGGATGACACTCGGACCCCCCGTTTTCATGTATTATATCCGGGCCTACAGCTTAAAAATGCTAGCTACACCCCTGTTCTGGATACAAAGCCAGATGTATTTTATATTTTATATAAGCAATCCTTGTTAAGTTTCACAAAATATAACGACAACAACAGAACTCTCCAAATTATTAATTTGTTTTGCGTTGTTCATGTTCAGTACATGTTCAGTATTACTGTTTCCGCACAAATATCATAACTAAAACGAAAATTTGTGAATCTGAAACAACTTTTTTCAATTTTGTCAATTTACCCAAACGTGAAAAGGCCCCTTTAAAAGACACAGTCCCATTATGATTTTATGAAGAGAGATGTTATATATAATGTGTTACGACAGGTTATGTTAATTTCTTTCTTTCATATACCTTTTCGCTTATGTAACAATACAGTAATTGATGTATCACGCATGTATTTATAATAAAAAAGAAAAGAAAAAGAAAAGGAGACATCATGTATTGTATTGTAAGGGGCACATCTCGTATTGTCCTGTTAAAGCATGCAGTCATGAGTCATTATCCCGCGCCATAGGCAGAGGGATATTGTTTTAGTGTTGTCTGTCCGTCTTTCTGTCTGTCCGTCTTTCCGTCCGTCCGTCCGGAGCCATATCTTTGAAGTGCTTTGGCGGATTTCATTGAAACTTTGTATGAGTATATATATATATGGATAAGAGGATGACGCACGCCAAATGGCATTGTACACCATCTGTTAATAACGGAGTTATGGCCCTTTGTATTGTGAAAAAATGCTTTTTAATATAAGCTTAGAGCTTTATCTCCATTAACACATGAGCGAGAGCCATGAAACTTGCCATAGATGTTCTCAATCATCTGGGGATGCTTCACATTCAACACCCATAATCCTAGGGGCTAAGGTCAAGGTCACACATTGAGGTCAAAGGTCGTTCTCCATCCGTCCAGAACACTTTTGTGTCCAGAAGCATATTGGCCGGGGATATCAATTCAACGAATTTGCTTGTTTGTATTGAGGTTTAATCTGTCTTGTGTGTGAATCTATGAATAAAGTCATTTGTGAGTTACCCATCAACGAGTTCAGAGCAGACATGGCAAGGGACCGTCACAATTTTAAGGCCAGACGGGCCTAGAAACGCGGAGAAATAATGTACAGGCCACTGTTATTAATTTCACAGGCCTCAATTTTAATTGTATAATCCTGGAGGGACATTGCATTATAAATTCACAAAGTGAATGTTAACATGTGTGTGATTTATGAAAGGGCAAAAATTGTGTGAACAGTCTTGATTCGAAAAAATTAATTTAGTGTATTATTCAGTTTGGGAAAAATATAAACACATATTAACATACATACGTTATTGAGTTTTAATGATGTATTTAACACAGATTTATTAATATATTAAATACTTTTACCTTTTATTATCTTCTATTTCACTAACATGCCATAACAGTAATCTGTATAGAGTTACAAACATAAATTTGAAAGGCCTGTGTTCATTTCAAACTTGCAATTAATTTTGAAAAATAAGTTGCCTCTTTAATTATGCAATAGCGAACAATTTCAGTGCCTTCATCCCACCCTAAAATCCCCCCCCCCCTCAAAAAATATATTTTGTTTTACACGTTTTTTAGCTCACCTGAGCACAACATGCTCATGGTGAGCTTTTGTGATCGCCTTTTGTCCGTTGTCCGTTTTGCGACGTCAACATTTGCCTTGTTCACTCTCTAGAGGCCACATTTATTGTCCAATCTTCATGAAATTTGGTCTGAAGATTGGTTTCAATGATATCTTGGATGAGTTCGAAAATAATTATGTTTGCTTGAAAAACATGGCTGCCAATGGGCGGGGCATTTTTCCTTATATGGCTATAGTAAAATCTTGTTAACACGCTAGAGGCCACATTTATTGTCCAATCTTAATGAAACTTGGTCAGAAGAATTATCCCAGTAATATCTTGGACGAGTTCCAAAATGATGCCGGTTGGTTGAAAAACATGGCCGCCAGGGAGCGGGCATTTTTCCTTATATGGCTATAGTAAAACCTTGTTAACACTCTAGAGGCCACATTTATTTTCCGATCATCATGAAACTTGGTCAGGAGATTTGTCTCAATGATATCTTGGATGAGTTCGAAAATAATTTTGTTTGCTTGAAAAAAATGGCTTCCAAGGGGCGGGGCATTTTTCCTTATATGGCTATAGTCAAATCTTGTTAACACTCTAGAAGCCACATTTACTGTCCGATCTTCATGAAACTTGGTCAGAAGATTCATCCCGCTAATATCTTGGATGAGTTCAAAAATGATGCCGGTTGGTTGAAAAACATGGCTGCCAGGGGCGCATTTTTCCTTATATGGCTGTAGTAAAACTTTGTTAACACTCTAGAGGCCACATTTATTTTCCAATCTTCGTGAAACTTGGTCTGGAGATTTGTCCCAATAATATCTTGTTATCTCAGGTGAGCGACTTTGAGCCTTTCAGGCCCTCTTGTCTTATTTTTGGAAGATAATGTAATAAATGCCCAGACCCCCACACTATACACCCCTCACCACAGTTGTTTCAATTTCAGGGGTTTTCCATGGAATTCCATGATTTACCAGAGATTTCCAGCATAACTTCCAGGGTGACCCTGGACAATGTACACCCGGGCAGTGAGGACCAGCATAATGGAGATTATTTAAGTACATTAGTTAAAAAGTGTACTACATTTTGTAAATTCAATGATGTGTCTGATCCTATTCATGTGCTAAAGATCTTTCAAAAAGAGATTTTCACTGGAAGACCATTAGAACTAACAGAAGAGACATCAACTACGGGCATTTATGGTGAAACCAATTTCATTTTGGTAGACAGAGGCGATCTACTGAAAACAGCAATTGAGGAAATAAGGGCAATAAGCGACATGAGGAAATGCCTTGAAGTTCAGTTCTATGGAGAGGTAAATACATATAAAGTGTAGAAAAAAAAACAAATGACAATACAATTTTCCAATTCCAAGTCTACTTCACTGAAAATAATTCCCTGTTTGTGATTATTGTGTTTCACTGTATTACATTTTTCATAAATATGATTTTTCAAACTTTGAAAAATATAGAAAGAATGTTGCAAAGAGGTTTGGACATTTTGGGGCATTGAATTTCCTTGTTTTAGTGTCAGCGGCTTCTTGCCTAGCCATGCTATGGGAATAACGTAATCTTTTACACCCCAGCAAACAAAGTTTGCAAGGGAGTATGTAGTTGTCATTTTGTTGGTTGGTCGGCTGTGGGTTTGATCATCTCTCTCTGACTGCTCCAACATGTGGATCAAACTTCTCATAAATTGTGTAAGTAATTGACTTGAAACTAGAGATGTGTCATAAAGAAAAAAGTGTATATGTGCAAGATCCAATTTTAACATGCGGTGATTCACCATTTTGGTTAAAAAAAATGCGAACATAAGTGTCGGTAACAAATCTAGTGGGTTGTACCTGTCATTTAATTTTGCAGTGTGCTGCTGATTTTGGAGGTCCAAGGAAGGATTTCTTCTCTCTTGTCCTGCAGTGCATTAAGGAAGAATACTTCGAGCCAGTGAGAGAGTGGTCAGAGCTGTTGGCAGAATATTGGGTAAATTTATTAAATTAAGCTTATTTGACTGGGACAAAGTGCCATATAGGGGCCTGTACTTAGTGTTCCAAAGGCAAAGTCCAAGTCATTCAGGCTTTGAAAAATACATCATCCCAGTTGTACATACAGGGTTCTTGAACTCTGATATATGGGGCAAAAGTTCCGCCCCAATTAAACCACAGTAAAATCATTCGTAGTTGACGGTCACTTTAAGGTGTTATTTTTAGATATCATAAAACCTTCTAACTTTTAACTTTAATAATATTTTATTGCATTTTTATGCCCTTGCCATGAAATTGCCCTGGGACCAAGAGGAAATTCCGGTTAAGTGAGGATTCCCGTTTAGAGGGGAAATCAACTATTTTGCTTTCAGTTGGTCATTTACATAGTCTAATGTGAAAAACTATTCTTGGGTGAGGAGTTGATTTCCCAATGAGACATGTACAAAACTATATAAATATTTTGAGGTACATTTAACATTCCAGCTCTGAGCACTCTTCAAAACGGAAGATTACCTAGAATTATATCAGCAGAGCTAGTGGAGAAAGTATTCAATCAAGTGCTGCCTGTGACATTCACATATAATTATACCCCCATTACCATTGGTAATAGAAGCTATATGAGTCACTCTTTCGGTCAGTCGGGCTGTCACAAAATTTCATCCAATCTTCACCAAACTTGGTCACAAGTTGTATCTAGATGATGTCTAGGTCAAAGTTATCATCCGGAAACCACCTGGTGGACGGACCGACAGACCGACATACCGACAGACCGACATGTGCAAAGCAATATACCCCCTCTTCTTCGAAGGGGGGCATAAAAATATGACAAAAACATGGGGTTACATACCATTAGGAACAAAACCAAATTACATGTCATTTTTATGATTTTTATTTGGGGAAATGGTCAAAATGTTAAATATGAGGAAAAGTTACCACTGAGGAGATAATATGGTTTTTAAAAGTAAATTTGAAGGTAAACAGTATAGTTTTTCTTAGGTAAAAGGGTCAATATACTTTGCTGCTGCAAAAGAAGGAAACAAGCCCAGACAACACTTAAATGAACATCACATTTACAATGTAAACAAGCAAAATGTATTGCATGTAAATAAGACATAATTAACAACATGCTAATAAGCAAATTCAAAGAATTGATATACTTTACACATTGTGTACACTACAATACATTAAAATTTGTAAATGTTCATGCAAAAAAGGCTTATTTTCATGCTCAATCAACAATGAACCTATCATTAAAAAAAACATTATTACAAAATTACATGAAGATTAGGCATCAAATTTGACCTCTAGTGTTCACATGGTTTTTCTTTTTTGACTTAGTGTTTGACATCTAAATGACCCAATTTCAAACAGAGTCCATATATCATTGGGACTAATTATCTGACCAAGTTTCATTTAGATCGGACAAAAATGTAGACTCTAGCGTTCACATGGCATATATTGACGATGCACAAAAAACAAAGGACTATCACCCAAAACTTTGTCCGGACTATAACTTTGTCATTAATCGTAATATTTTAAAATGACTTGGTTAATTTGTGCACTATCTCCAAGTTCACGGACAAACTTTGAGTTGGAAGGTCAATATGCCCATAGACGAGTTTTTCTAGGCCATAACTATGTCATTTGTTGTGAGATTTTTAAATCATTTGGCAGGGTTGTTCACCATCATTACACGGTGTGTGATGCGAAAAGAAAAAATTCTGTCCATATCACCAAGGTCAAGGTCACATTTTCAGTTCAAAGGTCATATATGGCCATAAACTGACCTTGTCTGGGCCATAACTCTGTCATTCCTTGTGAGATTTGTGAATGACTCAGTGCATTTGTTCACCATCATGGAACAGTATGTCATGTGAAAGATCTACACCGATACTCCAAGGTCAAGGTCACACTTGCATGATAATAAATTATTCTTTAAAATAAAATAAAATTAGTTTCTCTTACTTTGTGAAAACAACGTGTTAAATACTCAGTTAAATATTCAGTGTCAATGCGGCATGTAGGGGAATCGTCATGTCTGTGACAAAACTCTTGTTCAAGTTATGCCCCTGGTGCAAAATTTGCCCCACCTTGAAGTAAAATGTATTTCTTTATATGAAAATTGGAAAAACTTCAGCAATTGCCTCCGAAACCACAAGGCAAAGCAGATATTTAGCATAAAACTTCATTTAGTGCATCTCTAATGAGACTGTTTAAATTATGCCACTGGGTGCAAATAAATTTAATTGTGTGTATATAGTGAAAACTTTAAACATCTCTGAAACCACCAGACCAAGACCACAAGAGCATAGATATTTTACAGTAAACATCATCTAGTGGACCTCTACCAGGATTACATTAATTATATCACTGGTTTGGCCCACCCCAGGCACAAATGTGATTTCCTTAAGAATTTATAGTCACAGTGAATAGGTAAAAACTAAACAATCTTTTTCTCTCAACCGGCAAGGAATAAAGTTCCCGTATGTATTTAAAAAAACAAGTCAGGTGAGCGATATAGGGCTATCATTCCTTTTTGTTAGTTCTTCTTGTCTAGTTATTGTCCTTTAAAGATTCCTATGTTATTACATGTTGTTAAGCGCAAGTTCTCTGAACCTTACACATGTTCCATTTTTCAGCCACTGTTGTAGGTGTATTGTCAAAATTAGAGACACTGCACATTCAGGGAGCATAACCTTTGTGGTCTGTGACAGCGACTTGTACTTGTAATTGCTTAGCATGAATGGCAATCTTTTGAGACAAGACCATATGGTGCAGGTAAAGACGTAATTAATAAGCTAAAGGTATAGTTCTAGCAATAACATGTTGCCCGTGTCCGTGTAAATGACTTCATGTGATGTTTCTTTTGTACAACTTTGTGAAAGTATGCACACGAGCTGCGTTCATGTAATTGAGAATCTTATTAAATGTTTAGTTATTTGAGGTTAGTCTGTGTTACTTCATTTAGAAGCAAAATGAAAATGCCCAAGGAAATTATAGACATCCAGCATGAGATATGTAATTGCACTAAGAAGCAGCTGAACTCCGTTATATGATTGAAATGGTGTTGACAAAAATAACACCGTATTTCCTCATTCACATCAACCCTCTTGACCTACAGTAGTTCATAAACGAGGAAATGAATGTAACAAACCATAAATATGATTATTTTTGTTATGCTTGTTAGTCATAAAATGGTGCAACCTTGAGGTATACATTAGTGGCGAAAAGTAGGTCACATACATTGTAATGTGCTGGGTAAATGTCAGTTCCGACGGACGAACAGGCATGTCTCTGGGGCGGAACAATTGAAACAATTGACTAGCGTAATATTCCGTATTATCACGTGGTCAGTTTAATGAAAACTAGCCAATAAAAACGCGTAAAGGTATATTACACATGTTTATTATAAAACTTTTCGTAATGGCTATATAATATGGGGAGGCAAGGTATAGCATGTGATAAAAATAATGTGCAGGCGGAATATGCTGAAATTGCACCTCCGTCATCATAAAATTGTTCATTCTCAATTAATATTGAAAATGAAAATGTTACGTTGATAGCGCAAATGAAGGAAGTGCATTTGTATCTTGAAGTATAGATTTTAATACACCATAACAACCATAATTAAGTACAAAATATTATTTAAATTAATACTTGCGTTTTTGTAGATTTAATTAAGTCAATTAACATATCGGGGACTTAATAAATTGCTTTGATAATTGAAACGTATGTTGGTATAGTAGTCTAGAAAACACTTAATGCAAAGGTTAAAAGTCTATGAACAGGCCACTTAAACTTCGCTTGGAAATCATAAAGCAGCTTTTAATAATCAAGCAATCAATTGTGTTGTCATTCAGTTTATATCTGTTTAGCTGTCAAAAAGATGTCTATGCCGTGATTGTTTGACCTCCAGTTTTGAGGACATAGCTCGTGGAGCCGTCGCATCCGGGTTTCTTCAACACTAATTTGAAGAGATGATGATACTGGCCTGGTGTCCAGAGACTCCATATCCTCATCAGACGAAGATTCTGTACGAGTGTTTGGAAGAATATCATCAACATGTGCTGATGGGTTGTCCATCATACCGGCCGTGTAAAGCCGCATTGGTGTTGAGTTCACTGTTCGTATTCGATGGTGATTCCATGCACCTTGCCAGGTGTTTAACCTTTCATTTATCTTTGAAACAAATACGTAACGAAGTGCAAACAAGTCTATTTCATTTAAAATGTCAAGCCGGCCATTGTCCTCTAAAAAGTAAAAACAGTCATAAAAATAACTCGAGACTCCGTCATACACGTCCCTTCACAATCGTTCAATACGTTGATTGTGTGTACTTTTACCAGTGAGCATACTTCCACGTCCTGTCCCGCGAGCATTTATCATGAAGTCGGCAACCTTCATATTATCACGGCCTTGATCTGATCTGACCCGGTCAGGAACTCCAAATTTCGAAACACCATCTCTGAAGCAATGCAAAACCGTCTCCGCTTTGTTGTTGTCCGTGCATTTAAGATATGTAACTAAACGACTGAAACCATCAATGTCGCCTATTATAACAAAATGCCATCGAATTAATTTATGGTTGCTGTCAATGTGCCATAAACAATTTGGAGCTGAAACGTTGTAAATGCGACGTCGTAATCGCCTTTTTTTTCGTGCACGAATTCCATCTTCGTCTAGGTGTTTCAGACACTGACGAAGCCTGAAACGCTGAACCTGTATAAGAAATAATACTTTATGTTGGTTTTATGCAAAAATGAATATGCTTTAATTTACTTCTACCTTTAGCCAAGTACCTTTGAAACAATAGAATTTTCTATGAAAAAAAATCTAACAAAATTCTTATTTTTAATAGATTAAAGCGATAGCCGTTTCAGGTATGATTGTTTGGCACAAATCAAGCTGTACTCTAAAACTAGTCTTAACAATTTAGTAAGTTTTCAATTGTTTGACAATACTTTATTGGAATCTGCACGGACAAATGTATCTGTTTATTTATAGACTGTCTACTAAAATCAATCAACAATGTACCGAATACGCCTTTAATTATAAAAAGATCTAGTTATGCATAGTAAAATCATGGTACCTTAATTCCTTTTTGAAGTAAACCTTTTCGCAGCATTTCTTCTCCACACCTAGGAAATTCAGTGATGGTCGTGGCAACAACAATGTTTAGTTCTTCTTCATCAATTTCTGTAAATGCGAGCTTTGACAAGCCAAATTGACCCATCTTCCGGAATAAGGTACTTTCAGAAACCCCAAGTGCAATACTAGTGTCCTTCACTGAATATCCGGCTCCGAACAATGTTTCAATCATGTTACTTGAAATTTCAAAACGTATATTCCGACACCGTGTACTATCATTATTATGTGCCCACGGATTACTCCGGTAACAAACACATTCAACACGCAATTTCATGATAGTTGTTTTGTCATTTACACCCAAGCAATTAAAGTCATACAGTGACATAAGTGATATGATGTCCGGTGTTATCTTCTCCTGTCTGAAGCGCCGTATCACTCCTTCTTCCACTCCAAGTCGCTCAAGTATCAAATCCATATCCATTGTTGTAAAATGATGCAAAACAATTTGTCTCCCGTGTGTAATAAAATCTTCGTATTGGTATTATATATTTAAGATGTTTAACGTATTTTTTAAATTGTATCTGCATATAAAGACGATATGTGTTTATATAAATACGATTTATGTTTATATAAAGGTCATTTGCCTTTATATAAACAAGTTATGCCTATATATAATAAAAACATATCCGTTATCATTATATCATAACGATTTATGTTCATATAAAAATCTTTTGCCTTTATATAAAGAAGTAAAGCCTTTATACAATGGAAAATTATCTGTGTATAATACATTCTTATCTGTATATGTTTACATTTTATCTCTATATAAGAAAAGTATATCTTTATATATTAATGATTTATCTGTATATAAGACAACTGTATCTTTATATATTAAATATTTATCTGTATACATTCAAATTATGTATGTATATATTGTGATTATGCATATATATAATGGTTACAGGCATTCATGCACACTCAGATTGACGTAATATCACAAGTTTTGGTATTATAAGACAGTGAAGGCGTTCCATATGTTTCCATTTCACCCGTTGCGACTTCAGCATCTGCTGATGAACGATAAAATAAGAGATTATCCTATTCATAAAGAAGCTCGATATACAACGTATTTTGTTGCCAAGCCTATCTTGTGTTTATGTCGATAATAGAGTTTTTCGATGAAACACATTGTCTTTTTTTCATTTTAAACAATAATTGTTGGAAACTTATCACGTGTTTAACCCGTATTGCGTAAAAAATCAATTTATAAATACATTTCAAAACGAGGAAACGCATACACACCCACAACACAACTGTGCTTTTAACGTATTTTAACTGTTTTAAATTTATTTGAATACATGCATCCTTCTTTTCATACATTTCATGAATCAATAGAAATATGTACCTGATCTTTTTTAATTTCAATAACTTAAAAACCATATTATAAACTCGATAAGGTAGAAGCAATTGGATTGTCTCGAGTTCCATACATGTCAAAATATAATAATGAACATTAAATCAGTAGACAACCCCCTCCCGCCCCCCTTCCCCCCAAACAAACACACACAAAAAACAACAACAACACAACAACAACAAAAACAACATATGTTGGCCCTTAATTGCGGCACGTGACCGATTGCAGCTACAACAATTTACACTACGCGCACTTTCAACAACAACAGGAAAAAACACCAACACAACAAGAAAAACAAACAGCATAATGATAATAATAATTATAATAATGATAATATTAATAATAATAATAATAATAATAATAATAATAATAATAATAATCATAATAACAATAATAATAATAATAATAATAAAAATAATAATAAAAATAATAATTATTATTATAATAATAATCATAATAATAATAGTTATATTTAATAATAATAATAATATAATATAATAATAATAAATAATAATAATTGTCAATGCAATTCATTAAATTTTGTGTTTTAAACAAGTTCACTTTACAATTACACTTCACTTGCTTATCGCATATTAAACAAGAATACTATTACTCGGTTTTTTTTCAAGAAATATAATATGCACCTGCTCCGAATTAATATTGCACTCACAACCACACGATATTATAACCGAAGCATTTTCCAGTACACATTTGTTGTTTTTGATTGTGCCTAGTATTGGAAGCATTTCAAGTGTGTGCTTAAAGGGGCCTTTTCACAGATTTTGGCATATTGTGAAGTTTGTCATTAAATGCTTTATACTGATAAATGTAAACATTGGATCTTAAAAGCTCCAGTAAAAAATCAAGAATAAAATTAAAACAAGGAAAAAAAATAGCCGGTACCAGGGCTCGATACAGTGACCCCCGTAGTCCTGGAGTTAGTCTGAAGTAAAAACGCATTAGCCTTCACGGCTATTCCGCCGAGTTTACACAGAATGAGTGTTTTATACCTTATATAAGCAATCTTCGTAGTTTCGTAAATTTAAACGACAACGAAAGAACTCTCCAAATTATTCAATCGTTTCGCGTTGAAACGCTTTATTATTTTTAGGTTTTCAAATCTTCAAAAGATACAAATAATGGTTATATTGGACTATGGTAAATGTTCAGTAATACTGTTTCCTCACAAATATCATAACTTAAACGTAAATTTGCGAATCTGAAACAACTTTTTTCAATTTTGTCAATTTACCAAACCGTGAAAAGATCCCTTTAAGGTTAAAGAATGACACACATACTATCTTCCCTTACTAAATGCCATGACAAGTTAATTTTGCCAATTCAATTAGAAATATACAACCTATAATCTCACCCGTAAAAAAGATGATAAGACACAGTAAACCCGCACTGTGATGTCTGATAAGTGCATTCATAACGGACGTTAGCTGGCCGTGCTTGTCATTCAACGAGGTTTCCTCGGGTTTATTGGTGCTGCTATTTTGTCCGCAAACTAGTTTTCTATAGTATTTGATACGTTCATCAAAAGGAATTTCCTTTTTCAATTATTTGTTTTCGTTGTATTTTTTTAATGGTTTCATTATTATGTGCACTAACATGCCCCGTCTATCCAAACTTTGTTTAACGGGTCTTATTACCGATTTATCGATTTCACTTACACAACAACCACTATGACTCTTACACATCTAGCATTAAATATTTCTTCTTTCTTTCCGTAATGTTTAGTATCGCCATAAACAACAACACTAATACTGCCTTAATTTTCGGGGATGTCAACTAATGTCAATTGTCAATATCATTATATGTGGTCTGTCGGTGAAAAAAGGGAGCAAAAAGGACAGGTAAGACTGTGCAAATGATGCGAATGTTTGGTTCGATATTAACCTATTTATGCCAAGCGTCTAGAAAAAAAGGCCTTGGCAAACATCGTAGACCCAGATGAGACGCCGCATATTGCGGCGTCTTATCAGGGTCTGCGCTGTTTGTTTAAAGCAGTTTCTGTAAGAAATATTCTAAATATAGAAATAAGTATACTAGACATACTAATTTTGGAAATAAATTGCTCCAATTGAGAAGTATGGGAGAGTCCACTAGGCATAAATGGGTTAAATATGTTGCATAGATAGACATAACCTTTCCTTCGATCAGATGAATTATCCAATGAATCCGTAGAAATCAAGGACTGCACTAGATAGGACCAACAAATATGGTTATAGGCGATTTTCCAACGTTTCACGTGTTATTCGAATTACCAACGGATAATGTATTTGCGAATTACCAACATATAAGGTTTTATGCGAATTTACAACGGGTAGGGTATTTGCGAATTACTAACGGATAAGGTATATGCGAATAACTAACAGATACGGATGTATGCGAATTACTAATGGATAAGGTATATGCACAATACCAACGGGCAAGGTTTTGCAAACGAAAACAGAAGACAGTATACATGCGAATTACCGACGGTTACGAATGTATTAACAGCGCATACTGTATATACGAATTACCAACAGAACAGGTTATACGATAAAAAACGAACGGATTTGGTATATGCGAATTACTAACGGATTAGGCATATGGGAATAACAAACAGATACGGTTAATACATGCGAAGTAACAACGGATAAGGTTGCATGCATATAACAAAATGATACGGTTTAATGCGAATTACCAACGGTTAAGGCTACATGCAAATAACCAACGTATAAGGTACATGTATATGCGAATTACCAACGGAAATGTATATGTGAATAACCAACGAATAAGGTTATATGCAAATTACCATCCGATAAGGTACATGTGAATTAAAACAGATACAATTACATGCACTTTTCCAATCTCCACGCAGATTTGTCGTTTCATGCTCTAGCATACAATCTCTGCCATGACAAGAAAATCCTACCAGCTTTGGTAGGATTTTACTTTTTGTATTTCAGCAATTTTTTATGAAAAGTGGTATCATTTTCTTAAATATTAAGAAAATAGTTTATAAGTTTAGGTTCATAATAAAGAAGAAATAATCTAAATTAGAAAACAGTAAAAATAACCACGGGAACATTATTGTTCCACGTGGCTTGGCTATCATCACGCAGTTGGCTATGGAGGTAGGGATTTGATCCAGCTATGCTGGTTCCAGTCCAACCTCTGCGCGGAGGTTGGCACTTTTCTACCAATGGATACCGTTACATGCGAAATACCAGCGGTTAAGGTTATATTCGAATGACAGAAAGTAGCATACAATTGATAAGTGGGTACGTGTCTGTCAGGAAGTAAATTGACACATCATATGCATATATGTCAAGGGTATATAATAGCTCACTATCGTATAATCAATCGAATGGCCGGTACTTACAACATATTAACGATTCATCTACGCCAGTCAAGAGTTGTTGCTGAAGGTTTTGACTAGCACATTAAAAAGCCTATGTGAATGTATTTAGTTACTCAATACTTATCAATGCTTATATTAAGTGCACTTTCTTCTATAACGATTATTGTTATTTAGATTTAACTTATGTGCTATTGCCACATGTACAACGCATTTAAATGTCCATCTTTTTTATGAAGCTGACTGAGGATTTAAGACCACAAAGCCGTGCACATGCAGATCCTTTCTCACAGATAAATCTTCACATAATTATGTAATACTACAACATTTCGTGTGGAACTTGTATGCATTACAAAATATTAATGATGTACAGCCACGATGCTGTATTTCTTTTTACTTTCGTCACGTACTGAAACCATAATAAAGCAAACGGAATGCTTAGAATGCCTGTCTTTGGAAAATGATTAAGTGAAAAGCGTGTTAGTGCATAACTATCATAAACCAAATGTATTTGCGCCATGCTGCCCAAACAATGTATATTTATATACTGTTATAAGTAAATACATTTGATATATAGAACAATAGATCGCATTAATATCTCATTAAAAACAAATAAAACATATTAATGTCCGTGTGTCTTTTCAATTCAAACAACACTCCACAATGATTGAATGCTTATTTTTCTGTTTCCTTGTTTATAAAATAAAATATAAAAAAAACACAATATCTTTATTACATCTTGAAAGGAAATGTGCACACACTCGTGTGTTTGGGCACGTGAGATTATTGTAAGATTATTTACTGAATCAAACACCTGGTTTGTGTATGGATATAAAGTCTTTTTCATAAATGAACCGTTTCCTGCCACATCCGCCATTCACAGTGTCCATATGCTATTAACTGAATTCCAAAACAAAATATAAATAATAATAATATTATACAATTATATAATGAACTATTAATAAAAAATTAGATGTTATATTCATCACTTCTTTCAGGTTTGATTTCAAAATACATTTGTGTCGTCCATTTAATGTATTCTGATGTGATTTGTACATATATCTGGTTGAAACTTTAATTGTATCAATAATATACTGCAATTAAAAAAAGCTATTGTTATATCTTATTATCGAATAACTAGAAATTAGAAAGAACATGTTGCTACACACATTATGTTGTTTAATATTAAAATCATTTTATTCAGGGATAGTCATACATGTGTTCCGTGTTGACCTATGAATGTGTAGAATTGTCGTTATACATGTACAGTCAAAACTGTATTTGAATGTCTTATATTAATTGCCATTATTATCTTTTCAGTGATGGATATATACCAATATCGTGCATGTTTCTATATATCTTGTACGATAACATGGCTGCATTTTACGAATTGTGATGCATTGAATTGCAGCTATTATGTCAGATTTAATAAATGTATGCATAATTGACATATTTGGTATGTAGCATATTACGTGACGTTTGCATCATCTATGTTAATGAATTTCGAAGGTTGTCTGTATAAGATTTACCTGTTAATTAACATCAAACTTCGTCATTTGAATACATTTTGTTGTGCGTGCTTGTATAGTTACAAACACCGTGTCATAATATCAAATCTATTAAATATTGTACCGTGACTAGAACCTTTGGGTTGCCTATTGTTATTTTTATATGCATGGGCTATAATTGCTGTGTATTTTAGTTCACCTAACTGTCAGATAGCTTGATATACGAAATCAATTCTTTTACGATCACGTTTTGTTCTATTATTTGAAAATGTACAAACTGCTGTAAGTATACTAGTATTATACGCATGTTCCTCATGAAACGAATTGTCTTACTTCGGATTAGAACGAAGTCATATAATGCACCATACAGTTTAATTGATATAGTGTTGTTAATACTTATCTTTATCACAATTTTACGTGTTAATATATATATATATATATGATAAATATATAATACCGACAATCATCAGTATAATTATATTTCATGTATATTTCGTTGATATGAAACGTATTATAAATTTGTATTATCATAAACTATTAACTTTGTAACAACTGTATCTTTTCCTTGTGCACTTGAGCTGAATGGTCTTCTGGATGTATTGTTTAATACAATAAAACATAAGAGAATCGACTTTCATGCAATATAAACACAACACATTTTATTAAGATGTTCACCGATATATTAAACGTCGTTTCACATGGATTAAACGAACTTGCGTTTCAAGAGTCGAACATAAATGAAATACTAAAGTAATAGGCTACATATGTATTATCGTGAGTGAAAGATTGAAAATGCCCACTATCCTTTTGTGAAAGTGAATTGAGTGTCGGATGAAATATAACAGCGTTGCTAACGATACGGTGATGTATTTGGACAATGACGCAGCCATCGCACAATACTGTTGTGAGCTGTAAACTCGTTTTTCTCTAGATAGAAGCTCTCATATATTATTAAGAAAGTTATTTGAAGTTATTTTAAGTGCAGTTTTGTTATTTAAGCGCATTTCCTCATATCTACAATAGATCAAGTTTCAACACGATGCAGACTACAGCATTTTCATAAAAAGGATACTTTTGGAAAAGACTCGAAAATCTCGCTTTACCTCGGACCGTGAAATATGAAATACAATCTATGTTGGTTGTATTACGTAACAAAAATGGAACGTCACGTGGTTTTTATGACGACATCTGATTTGGTAATGTAAATAGGTATATTATAACATAAAGAACATAACACAAAATCTTACACTTACTAAACACTGGTTCTAATAGTGTAACGATCAGTGCAATTAATTGAGGGGTTCAAATTTGTTTTAATTCATACCAAACCTGTAACTTTGACTAGATTATATCACAAAGAACTGAATTTAACATAATCACTGACCTAATCATCATCATCATCATCATCATCATCATCATCATCATCATCATCATCATCATCATCATCATCATCATCATCATCATCATCATCATCATGCTCATCATCATCCTCATCATCATAATCCTCATCATCATCATCATCATCATCATCATCATCATCATCATCATCATCATCATCATCATCATCATCATCATCATCATCATCATCATCATCATCATCATCATCATCCTCATCATCATCATATCTGGCCTTTCGTAGTTTTGATTGTTCAACAAGCACTGTGTGTCACGTTCCGGACATACATGTTGATCTTGTGCTCAATGTAGGAGATGCAGAGATGCGTAGACACATGTGTTAAAAGGCCTGTACCCTGCATTCTGTGTCCGAATCAAGTTTCCAGGTCTCGTAGCAGTAGTTTAGTACTTGAACAATTTTATATGGCGTGTGTAACATGTAAAATACACTACTAAACCTATATATGTGTATCACAAAATCACACATCACGCTATGACAATATTTGTTAGCAAACTGCGTTTGTCAGTTCGTTGGAGGGTCAAGCCCAAATAACAATAATAAATCTTATCAACTTTCTCAATCAGTTCGTCACACAAAACTAAAAACTGGTTTCGTGTCTTTATTAGTAGCACCGAGAACAAGTATTACTTTTGAAGTGAAATACAATCGTAATTAAAGGGAAATGTGGTTTGTGTGAAATTTCCTGAAATTCGCCGCAACATATCACTATTTATAACATATACGTGCATAAACTGATCATACGTGTGGACCGGAGAACGGTCTTTGCATGCAATAAATTGTTAACGTAGACAGTATGTTTCCGCAACATATGCTTTCTAAACGTCTTCTTGATCGTCAATATGCATTCGTGGCAAAACTAAAACTAGTCGTACAGTTTTCGAGCTTCGATTTTTCAATTTTAATTAAAATAAGATAAATGTCATCAAATCCCAATAAAACATCCGATTTTCATGATAATAATTCTATGATGACAATTTTATCGTAGAGAATTGAATATACATATGTCTATATTTCATAGTTTGTCTAATAAGATTCCTCATAGCAAGTGAAATATAGGGTATGTGATAATGTATTATCACTAAATATCTGAATCTTTTGTATTGAAAGCAGGCTGTGTATGAGAATCCAGTCAGACATTTCGTGATTAGAGAGGATATTTTCTGCAAGAAAATTTATCGCTTGAGGAACGCGGATGTTTCTGAAAATGAATACCCTTGTTGCAATTCGTGTCGGATGCTTTTTGCGATGAAAAGGAAATAAAGATTACTTTCAACATGAAATGCGTTTTCCAGAAAAAATCATGATTTCCGAAAGTTGCCATATCATATGACTTTCATCATGAAATGCTTTTGCAATGAACTATTTCGTCAACGCATTAATTAACATATGTATTTAAATTATTAGAAGTTGAATGCTTCTGTGCAGATTAAACCGTGTGCCCATGTCATGTGATACATGAATTTAGCGAAATTAATGTAGAGTTTAAATACATGGAAATTAAATAGTTTGAAATTATACTAACAAACCAGTTGCAGCACATTTGCATGTGGAAATCGTTCATGGATATTCGGTCGAAGATTTACCGTCATTCCATCGGTCATGGGTCCTGTTGCTATGTTCACTTCTGGTTTGATTGACTGGATTAGGTTCGCTTGTTTAAGTCATTTATCTTAAACACGTTAATTGTACTACCGTAAGTGTTTAATGTAGGGTTTCAGGAATCCAAAAGACGGCAAAAATAATTCAAATGGCAACAGATGCAGCTTTTCAGCTTATTGAATAGTACAACGATACTACTATTTAGACACCGGAGATACAGTTTTCACGTATTTATATAAATCACTAGATTGTGTGCACTTGATAACGTTCGTACCGCTTTCATACGTCATCAGTTATTCAACGAAGTTTAGTGTCTTTAACCAAAGCAAAAGAATACTTACACATGGCTAGTTATCGAACAAAGTATGCTAATCTCCAGAAAAAGTAAATAACAGGAATGCCTACATCGTATTTGATTAGGAATTCTGAATCACTATCCTACATGAAACACATAAATAGCTTCATACCTATAAGGTAATTTCTTTATTGTACATAATTATGTGAAGTTCGTGTCAAAAGTATCTTATCTGCCACTTGCAATTGCTTTTTCCAACATTAGATTTTTTTTTAAACATGAATAAAAACATTTTGACTTTCCCAGCACAATCATTACACTGATTCACAGCAAACCTCATGGATGAGTTAATATTTCGAACAAAAATTTAAATAACAGTCACGCATCTACTAGATTCGCGGTAAGTAGGTTACTATTTCCACATACATGCAACCATATTTCACAATTCTAACAATTAAACCACATTAATTACTGAGCTGTATTCGATGTTAACAATTAAGCTGTCTTGTATTCTTATTTATTAACATTATTTCCATTGAGCACGCATTCCCAACTACTAACTAATACAGGCGGAGGGCAAGTTTTCAAAATACCGAGATACAGCTTCAGCGTAGATGTCGAAGAACCAACGGTGTTGAGAGTTCTCTCTATAAAAGAGTTGATCTTTATCCTTTTTAAAACCTTCATTTGTTATTTCATGCAGTGATGTGTCTTTTTCTTCGCAAATTTTGACCAACCTATCGCAATTTCTTTTGTAGACAAGTATATATGATCGGAGATTCTAAATAAAGATGGATAGTTTGTAATCCTTGTTTGGAACGAAAAGCATTCATTGTTAAAAACAAAAACAGTGTTTTTGTTCCTGACATAATGTGATTCGTATCAAAAGTAACATAATAGACATGCGACCACAACATTTCATTAATTGGATTGTTTTTGTATAAAATGAACACCATAAATGGGCCCCGTCGTACTAAACATTTACAGTTACGTCTGGATGCATTTTGTAAGAAGCATTTATTCTTTGCACCAAGAAATATAATAAGTGTACTGTTTGCTTTATTCCTTGCGTCAAGAAATATGATAACTTTAGTGTAAGCTTTATTCCTTGTACCAAGAAATATGATAACTTTAGTATAGGCAATCATATAAATATGTTCGTATATTTAACGTGTCCTCTATTTTATTAATATATTGCGTGAACATTCATTGTTTTAAACCACAAAAATGAGTCGTTGTATATATTATTCGCCAGATTATGGACATCACAATAACTAGCTTAGAGTCAGAAAACAAATCAATTAAAAGATTAAAAAAACACAGTTTCTTTCTTAACTAAGTTCCTGTTCCCATACAGAAATGTCTTCATAAGCACTGCATCGGTCTAGGCAGGACCATACTCTCGTGTATACAGCTGTAAGTTCCTTTTTTATGTTTACCATACCTACTTAGTTAGTTATTTATACGTAATCGTGTGACTCCGGTCGGAATATATAGCTTTCATAACAGCACACCATCTATTTCGGTCCCTAAACTTGCTTTGGGCCCATCTTGCAAAACTATGGTAAGGCTTCTACGCCAAGATTTCGCTTGCGTTTGTCTTCGATTTTTGCCTTGAGGTATCCAGTCCAGTGTGTCATGCAGTGCTGCGTCTTTCTCTTTGCAGAGCTTGACCAACTTATCCCCATTTCTTTTGTATACGTGTTTATATAATCGGAGTTATGTTCGTTTGGATTCGGTAAAAATATGTATATGCCATGCTCGAAACTAATGATTTACTTCTTATCCTACTTGTACGTTAATGACGTTCCATGTCAATGACTTACTATTTTCCAGTTACTTTTTTACACTATTACATTTTTATATAATCAAATGTGATACATGCATCACTTTTAATATTGTTATGGCATTACGTTTTATTCTGTAGACTGATTAAACTTTTTATATAATTGCACATTGATACCCTTCTTAGGATTTCATTATATTGTGAATCACATACCAAGTGAGGATATGGTGTTTGATTCGTACTAGATACACTTTTGTATGCACTCAGTGGTCATAATCAACCTCATAAATATAACAACGGCCAGACAAGCAAACAAGGCCTCCGTCGGGAATAAGCATCATTATCAGGAATGAAATATTTCGTGATTTATCCCCGCGTATTATCTAAAACGAAGAATTTCCCGCAAAGAAAACATAACAAGTACGGTCATGGCAGTACAATAGCAGATGTACTTGTTATGTATTTCAATCGTCTTTTATATTAAAAGCCTTACAATATAACATTCAATGAATACTTATAAATAATAACTTAGTTTTAAATTGCATTAAATAAGGTCAAGTTTTTTTTCAAAACAGTTTCAACTTTTATTAAAATTGTATTTTGTTTTCTAGACTAAAACAAATTCATATTGTAATGTAACTGTTGGAACTTTGTCTTGGTAAATGTTTGTCTCTTTCGTAAATACTTACATCAGTATTGGTATTGTATATAATTTGAATTATTTTCCATAAACTGGTATAAAACGATAAAAGGCGCGGTAAATAAAAAAAATTGAAGTAAAGCATTTGAAATCCTTATGCTTATAAATTAGAGATTTATTAATATATGTTCTGGCATAGATGCCTAAACTGACCGGTGTCAGCATTTTGTGAAAGTAAAGTAATGAAATATAAAATACCAGAAAAGATTTGACCATGCATTTACAACAAAAGGCTACTACTTTACAGCGTGATATGTCCTGCTCTCCTTACTGATAACTGTTAAAAAGATTACGATTGAACCGTTAGATATGTTTGAGTTATCCTTATGCATACAATTTCTTAGCGTTTTAATCGTAATCGTTGTATTAAGTCTGCAATAATAATGTAAGTACATTATTACACAATGTTATTGAACTAATTGTTTCCCAATGCAGAATAGCATAGATACAAAGAACCTAATCAAGCTGAATAACAATATATACTTTATGATTTATATAACCAAGAAATAAACATAATCAAATCAAAACGGATACCCGTAATCACGTCATTATAACAAAACATGTTATTATTTGCAATAAATAACTTGTCCTATCATTCGTATACATTGATGATTCGTTTATTGTATATATGTTTTAATATTGTTCCATGTGGTAATCAAAGAAAACCATCTGTATTTACTCTTACATTGATGAAACAATTGCTCTACTTTGTTTTAATTTATAAGAATTACACATGTGATACTATGATATGTGTTGGCATTATTATTTGCAAAACAGCCTTGAAGGGACGGGTCAAACGAAGTTTTAAAAGACAACAACATACAGGTGTCAATATAAGTTTTGTCATTAAAATATATTAACACATTGGAAGATGTCGTTCTTCTTAAACCCACTTAGTCAAAAATAACTGTTGGGTATTGTATGCAAATGGCAGGTTTGTATGTGAACTGCTTTGATATAGGCTGCACATGAACGACAAGAACACCTGCCATTATGCGTAGCCACTTATTATAGATAGCACGTGCCGAGATTGTTAATAAAGCTTAACATGCTAAAGAAAGACTTGTGAAAATAAATGTACTCCCACAATGCATATTGTGTTTTTAACATGTTTATGTAACCATTTCCTTATTCGTAAATAAATGCTTGAATATGAACGAGGATTGTTAAATTAGCTCACTGTTTATTAAACCACAAATCAAATTGCGTTTAACCCAAAAGAAATGTATAACGACAAGCTATATCTAACACAATGTACATTCAGTAATATTTAATATTTTTGCTTCTGAATAACAATTTTGGATAGATGTCGTTTGAACAAATCAGAAAATTATAATTTCGTGTATTTTTTATTATTTTGAACTTTAAATTTGCTTTGTTATTTGTCAATCGTTATCTGTATTGAAAAATGCGAATACACTGCCATAAACCAGAGCAATACACCATTAACGTAAATAAACGTAGTATTTATCTCTAGTAATATGCATGGTATATTCAAATTAAAACTACTAAACTTGAACATGCTAAGATTTCAAACACGATGCGCGTAGGTATTAATATGTTTATTGAAATATACGTATCTGCCATCTAATCTCATAACACAAATTGTAGTTTCGTTTTAAAAATGCAAAGTTTGGCACAAATTCATAAATTACTTCATTGTAATAGATCGCAAAATGTATAACATAGAAATTTCATAAATAATTATAATAAAATCAATTAAACGATGTGGTAAACAATAATATAATATTCACTCATGGAATGCACACGGGCCGTGAAATTATGAAATATGCACGACTTAAAAAACACTCTTCATTGGCATATTTATAAGGGGTGTACATACATGTTGTTTTCTTATTAAACACAACAACAAGAGAACATCATCAAAAACCAATTTAACACAATAACAAAACACGAACATAAGTATAATTTAGACACGCAAATATAATATAACGAGAGAGATTCATCTTACCATCTGCATGTCGTTTGTTGTGAGCGATAAATAGAGGGAAATTAATAAAACTCAATATTTATGTAGTAAGGTATTCAGTGTCGTATTACTGATTCTTCGACTAAGTTATTATTGAACTTGTATTTCATTCCGGCTGTTACATGTCAACGTGGGTTGAGACTTATTTAAAGAATTCATACAATGTAGACAACGTTCAAATGTGTCTTCAGCCCCACTAATTCGAGGTCGATGAACTAAATTAGAACGAATATTACAAACAAGATGGCATTGACAGTATTTCACACAATACAGGTCGGGTTAAAAGCCCTACCATTTATAGAGGAACACTAGGTTCATATTAACATGTATCTAAACAATTGTATCGTTTCAAATTGAAATCCAATGGCAGTTAAGCACAACAATAATACGAATCGATTTCTTGGACGTTTAACCATTGGTAAAAAAATTAAGCATATTTCGTGTTTTTTGTATACCGAGTTATATCAACGAATCTTTTGAACGTTGTGAGAAATTTTACAATCCAGCTATATGATATGTGTTTTTATAGTTATATCAGTTTTGACTGACTAAAATACGGACAAACAGAGGAACATGGATTGACATACAGACATGAAAAACCTAAAGCTGAAAATTTCAACAAAGTTTCATGGTTATATCTTAAATAATCTGCTCTTTATAACAGATATGCGGCTCAACGGAGTAAAGGAGCATACTATACTTCATTATTAAGATATACATTTAAATATTCAATACTTGTATTTAAGAAGCAAGGAACAAAACATTCCAAACGAGTACATTCTCGACGTTAATGTAATACTTAACACTCAAAACAGCCAATGCATAATGTAATGTTGTAATGTAAATATATATATATATGTCCGAAAAATGTTTTATTTTTCAGGTAGCCCACTGGGCTACTAATAAAAATATTTGGTAGCCCATACAATTTACCTACAAAATGATAAGAGGCAAGTTTTCATCTTTATTTTATTTCTTCATTTACATATACATAATATGTTTACATACATATACATATATATAATACAGCAAGTAGTCTGATGTACACAGTCAATATCATAAATTATTGTTACAGTACAGGCACCGTATACTACATGTAGATATTACATGTATGTGCACATGTATGCGTACTTTATTCGGACAGTACGTAAAGTCGGAAACGTAAATAAAGCGTTTAGATGATCAATACTATTGACTCTTATGGTGTTAATCAATGCAATTGCCCTTTTTTAACAACAAATACCGAGTTTCAAAGAAAACAAGAGAGTATTAAATCATTTATTTACTTGCGTCGGACTTAAAGGACTGACCGAATTTACGTATTGCATCCGTATGTTACGACAGTAGTGTGTAGTCAGTATACAATACAATAATTGAATGACAACTCTTGTTAACGCTTAATTACGAAAAGACCGAATAATGAATGAACTGATACAGCGTAACGGTAACGATACAGCGTAACGGTAACGATACAGCATGTTTACATTATATTTTATTAAGAGGAAATGGCAATGCCAAATAATTCGCGAGATACCCCGGTACTTTAGTTGAAATTAACAACGAAATTTTTAATGGAAATTAAATGATCTCAATGTTGTACCCGCTACGAAATTTTTATTTACAAATAAATACACCCACGCCAATTTTCGTGCACTTTTTATCTGGACAAAGAATTTTTTCATTTATTTAATGTAGAATTTGTAACCTAAAATAACTGTACACGACGCGTGCAAACCGTGTCAGGTGATTTACGCATGTTGCAATACAACGGTCCTGATTGGGAGCTTATTTCATCATATCTTTAAATAGATCCATACGCCGAAATTCATTTGACACTTTCGAAATTTTCAAACGTTTGTGTTTATAACTCTTATCGTCTATATTACCCACCCATAATTTGTTTAAAAAAATATAAATCGGGCATATATGGGATTATTGATTTACAGTCCAATCCAATCATTAAGTGACTATGCAAACTAATTAGCAGCGTTCACACCGTTGTAGATAATATTCATTTTCGGTTTCGTTACCGTTTTGAAGAATCCGCTATTGTTTTGATTTATTTAATGTTCGGCGTCCTTGGATATTTAACGACATCAAAAACGTTGTCGCTATTACTCATTGTTGCTGTAAACAAAGAATTCCAAATTGCGAAATTGTGAAATGACGTTGCATCATGTGCGCAAACTATCCAATCGGCTCTCATTATATTTTTAGCAGACGACACATGTTGATTCTGATTGGATTATTAAAATACACTTTTACTGTTTACAATCGACATTACCGCAAGTAATCGGTGACTGATAAGTTAATTGATTGCACTTTGTTATCGGATTATAGGCAATACAGTGTACAAAAACATGGTCAGTTTATTCTACTTATGTCTGTCAATAACCCGGGCTACCGCTCTTATAGATTTATAGTAGCCCGGCGGGCGTGAGCTGGAAAATTTCAGTAGCCCGATGAAAAATTTCGGTAGCCCCCGGGCTCCGGGCAATGGATTTGTCGGACACTATATTAATACGGCTAGAATATTGCCTCTTATAGCCTTTTTAACTAAAACCTATATTGCGGGTATATTTATAGTGATAACACAATTTTTAAACCATGATAATTATTCTTGAAAAAAAGAACATTGCAATTTGTTACTTAGACACTTATTAGAAGTCTCACTCTTTTTTCCAGATGTGTTCTATTAATTACTTTAGGTTTTGTGTTCAAATATATCAAACAAAAACGCAAAATTAATGTTTAAACACATCCCGTGCTAACATAATGATTATAAAGAACAACCACTGTAGATAATCTATCTAAATTGTATTTCTTTACAGATATAATAATATATCGATTCAATAACAACCCGCATCAAAAACTATAACACAACCAACAACAATATTGCGATTTGGATAGTATATCCATCAAGCTAATACCGACAATTGCAATGGACATTAACCGTTAAGTCTAATTGAAACATTCTACTTACACAGCTGTCATAAAGCTGTAATAGTATATTTCAAAATAAACAAATTGATTTCCCAAAAGAAATCTTTCACCGACAACACCAACATGTTGTAAGAGGTTTTCAGAAAATCGTATATATTTGAGATATCTTGACATCGACTGTTGTGTGATTTGAATTCTGTAATCCCTTGTGGGCATGGAAAAGTTAATAAGGACTACATGACGAAGAAGCTGAAAAGATGAATTACCGAAGAAGGAAAGATGAAACCAATAAAAACAAACAAAATAAAAGCTAGGTATGTGCGTTTGTATTATTTGTACTTTATTTTTTAGGACCTTGATTGTTTTTCATTTATGAACATCTAAAGATAATATTTGAAGTAAATACATCTAAGTAACTAGTTTTATACTATTTTTTTTCTTACGACGTATGAATCCATTATTGTTCGGGCAAATACAGTGAATAGTATAATATTATTTATAATTGAAAATACTGTTATAAGTTAACACGGTATTTGGCGAGCTACACATCTTCTAAAATCAAGAAACACAACACTGCTCATTTTATGTTTGGTCTAAAAATCTTGATTTTGCGTTTTATATGTGCAGCGAGTACTACTAATATGCAGTGTCTTTTCCGGAAGATGAAGTTTTTAGGAGTTACTATTTGATTCTTAAATTATTTAATAATTCTATTTTTGTAAATATTGTCATGTTTATCTATTCAATGTGTAACAATTTTGCCGTATTGCAAAGAAATTTTATACTTAGCAAGATAATTGTCATTTTATCAAATTGTGAACATATTACGACATGCTTTCCCTCTGTCTGTTCGTCCATCTATCCGTCGTGTTCAAATCATCGGTCTGAAACTTGGATATCATTGTCTGCGATGCGATGCTTATGCATTACACCGTTGTGGCAGTTTGTTTTAAAATAATGTAATTGCCATTACATAACTATGACTTCATCGACACGTATGCTCTGCTCTTAAGCTTTATGTGATTAGGAACGACCTATGGTTTTTAATACACGAAAACGTCTTTTTTTAATTCAGGTGCAAAACGTCCAACTAAAACCTGTACCTATGTAATCGTTAACTTGTATAATATTGTTCCAATGAATGCATCAATTTAAATATTCATTTGCATAGAATTGATAAAATGTAATATATTTTTTTTTTAATTTTATTTCTTTTTAAACATTCACAAGTCGAGGCCATATCTACGAATTCAACAGATCATGTACATGTAAATCATAGTGGAAATGTGGATATAAAAAATAGAAACAACATTTTTGATTTGAATATCAGAAAAAAACTAAAGATTATACGATATATTTAGATGTTTCTATCGTTTCCTTTACGTTTTATCATATCTTACGTGCTGTTGAGTCATAACGTAACCGGGTCAAAGAGATATTGTAATCATTTCAGGACTATAAATAACACGTGTATACCAGCATTCGTGCGGTATGATAGCCGTAACATTGTAGCCTTCTTCAAGTTGAAACAAATGTTCTTTATTTCCATTTTTATATCTCAATGACTTATCACCTTATATGAGTTAACATCAAGATTCATGAGATCATTCAAGTTTTTTTGAAGAATATATCTAGACGCGTTTTCATTTCTTTGCTTGTTACACTGATCAATAGAAAGAAATGTGTACATCTTTAAAAAAAAGCTATCAATCCCTTTAGTTAATTGTAAAATGTTTCCTATTAATGCCCATTTAAACAGGTTAATCAGAATGACACGTTGTGAGTGTTTTATTAATAGTTCTACCAATAAGTATTAGAAATAAGTATCAGAATATAGCAAATAGCACACATACACAAACCGACAAAATAAATATAACATTAAAACACTATTGACAAATAATATATTTGCGAATTAACGCAGTGATGATTGCACTCTTTTTGTATCTACTGAATATCGTGAAACATAACAAAAAGCAATCAATTTGCATCAGTTAAGGTCGATTAAAATGTTATAACCATTAAAGTATTAACATAAACTTTAACATAAATGTACTGCGTATATTTCATAAAACCCTAACATTAAAATATAGGTTGGTTTAATTCGTTTCAATGACTTGCAATACTATGTGGGCAAGTGTGTGATTTATGCTTTAAATCTCTTATTTTATGTAGCGCTTAAGTAATTCTCTAGTACATAATAATGTACCAAAAATCACGAATATTCTAATTGTTTTCAGAAATCTTTGTTGTCATGCCGTATACTAAATGTATACATATATGTGTATCCATTTAATGAGCATCTTACCGTTTAAAACTTGACGCATAAACCTTCGAGTAGTTTTACCAGATGATTTGTTGAAGAAAGCATATTTAAATTGTATATTACATTATGATTAATTTCACTTAATTCAATAGTTGTCATTACAAAACGGTTAATTATTGCAAGCTAAACGGTGAGGCGTTGTCACAAGATAGGTTTGCTTAACGTTTATATGCTTCTTACCAAAATATATATTTTCTAATCATTGCTTCTTTTTCAACATGATTAATCAACGCTCTTATAAACACAACCCAGCGCTATGATTGCATCCGCATATATACTTTGTTCTCGTATATCAATTAAGAGAGCCGGAACTAAGAATGTACATTGTACATTCATGGTAACATACATTGCTTTCCATTCGAAAGTTAAATTGTAATTGTTATTAGTAAGAAGTATGACAGCATGGGCGTTTGTTGCTATTATTTATCCTATATCAACATTAAGCTTTTATGCGCACAGCTTTAAACTTAAACACGTATCATCTGAAAATTAAGATAACCGTTAAAAAGGCAAAACCGATGTTAAATTACGCGAAGTTATATTGAAAATGACATTTATTTAATACACAAAAAATTAAGGTTGCCATCAGCGCGTTATTTAATCAGCTCCTATATATAATGAAATTGTCATGTCGCGTAACTTTCTCTACATATCGCTCCTTTTCAATATCTATCGGAGCATGTATGAGATGGTGTAGTCCGTTTGTTGGTAGATTTATCTTCCTATCTATTTCACCGTACTCAAAATTATGGTTAAAGTGTATCTTGTGTATTGTATTAATATTGCAAATATATGATGGGCTTTTGATACTAGCCATAAACATTAAGGTATTTATATATTTCTTATGGCTTTATCTAATATTTATATGGCTGATAAAAACGTTTTTATAGAACTGTGCTGGAGGCAATAATATTTTATTGATAAAATCGAAATAATTAAATTCGATACACAACACTGTCAACACGCTCTCGTTACTTTTGATTTAATCAAAGTTCAAACAGTGTAATTTGTTTGACATTATACTGGAAACAAGTGCAGTGTACCCGACCGACGTATTATTTTGGAGAACGATCGTGAACCCATCAACCCTTTAAACAGCGTAAATAAGCAGCACGAATGTTGCTACGTTGTTTTGAACATGACCGAGATGTTTTCAAACAATTTGATTTTCATACCTAGAAATATCTCCCACTTGTATTGTTTTTAGCATTTTAAATTGTGTTTGTGATATGGTTTGACGTCAGGAATAGTGTTAATACATCTGTCATTGTACTTTACTTTTTGAGAATAGTTACCTAGAATAGATCTCTTATTAAACTTTCCTTTTTGAGAATTGTGTCATTAGTACGTAACGTGGACACGGTTGTCGTGGAGACGGGTGTCGTTTGCTTAAACGGCGTATATTTGCGGCACGAAAATTGCTGTTTGTCGTCAATGTTGGCGGTATGTTTTCAAAACATTTGATTATCATACCTAGATATATCTCACACTTGTATTATTTTTATTATTTTCAATTTTATTTGTGATATGGTTTGACGCCAGGAATAGTTTAAATAGATCTCTTATTAAACTTTCCTTTTTGAGAATTGTGACCTTAGTACGTAACGTGGACACGGTTGTCGTTTGCTAAAACGGGGTATTTAAAAAGCACGAAAGTTTCCATTTGTCGGGAATATGGGCGATAACAGCATTTGTTAATCATACCTAGAAATATCTCACAATAGTGGTGTTCTTAGTATTTTTTTTTTATATGGTCCGACGTCAAAAATAATTGTTATTATTATCTTGAAAATGTAGCAGGGGTGTAGATCGGCGAAATTGTGTTCGTTATTTATGTACTTATTTTCCACTTTAATTATGTTAACATATTGTGTTTTATTTGACAAAAACCACAATACGGAGGTGAAATCATATCAATTGATATATTGCCACATTTTAGCGATTACTCTAATTATCTTGTGAAGCACAAACTGTGTTAAATTGCATGCACGTGTAAATCACAGACATTTGTATTAATTAAATTTTATGCGTTACAGGATAAACTGTGCCTTGCAGATATGCATATTATTTTTTATTTCTTAAAACACAAAAAATATATATATAACAAATCACGATTATTAACCAAACTGTTTACGCAATCTGCAATAAATGACGCAATCTACAATAGATAAATTTAATTAGATTTACCAATAAGTCCATACTAAGTGATTGTAGCCAAGATAGATGAAATTGATACTGTGCATAAAATGCAGAAAACGGAAAACAACAAAAAACTATACACGTATACAGTTATTTAAACTGGAACCTTAACGGGCATTACAGCTTTGTTACAACCCGTTTTGCAATAAACCCGTTTTGCAATAAAATTATTGCAAAACGGGTTGGAGTGTCTTATTGCAATTTTTTTTTTTAAACAACCCGTTTTGCAATAAACCCGTTTTGCAATAAAATTATTGCAAAACGGGTTGGAGTGTTTTATTGCATTTTTTTTTAACAACCCGTTTTGCAATAAACCCGTTTTTAAATAAAATCACCACACATTTATTTGCAATAATTTCATTGCAAAACGGGTTGGAGTGTCTTATTGCAATGAGAATTTTGTATAACAACCCGTTTTGCAATAAACCCGTTTTGCAATAAAATCATCACTCTTGTATTTATTCAAATGGATTGGAATAGTTAAAAGTGATGTTCAAATTTTGTATTTAAATAATATTGTTTTAAAATAGACAAAAACTGTGAGTTAAAACTTAAAATTAAAAAGCATGGAAGGTGGTGAATTTCGAGATTTAATACGATAAAACAAAACAGAATGTGTGTCGAAACGTGTTGAAGTGTCTTCATGCAACGTCAGTTGTGAGTTACAAACCGTTTCGCAATACAATCATCACATATATACTATTTGTTTCAAATTGATTTGAAACGGCATAAAGGAAGTTTAAAATGTCGCCTGCAAGGTAAATATGATACAACTAAACTGAATGTATATATGAAGTGATTTTCACCAATTGGGAAATTAAGTGAAAACAACCCAGAAGTGCAATAACTTTATTGCAAAACGGGTTGTTTAAAAAAAAAATTGCAATAAGACACTCCAACCCGTTTTGCAATAATTTTATTGCAAAACGGGTTTATTGCAAAACGGGTTGTAACACAGCTTTTATTAAATTGACAAAATATAACATGCTGATTAATTTATTATTGTGTTGAAAAATTATTTGGTTCATAAACCACGAGGAATTCTTACCACGGCAGTTGTAAGAGCGCTGTATCCAATGATTCCAATCTAAACGTCGTACCAATCAAAGCGAACCAGCGAAGTTTTATTGCTTATCCAAGCACGCTTTGTACTATATAGCATCGGATCTTATGAGAATTGTAACAGTCGACTGCGAACGCTAAGCGTGTGCGGTGGATAGGCTGCTACTATAACTACGCTATTACATACACATGTATGATTCAGATGATATGTGTTTAATTTCTGCTATTTGTGTATAAACTACTACATGTTGGTGACTAATGGTTATAAGTAAAATTGATCAACCGCGTGTTTCATACTTATTTTGGAATTAATAAAACACAACACAATGTGTTCAATTGTTATAGAAGGAGCGACTTTGAGGTGTTTATTATAACACGTGTGGGGTTTGGAAAATACAGGCAATATATTCTATTCTGTGAAATAAACAAAAACACAACAACATGGAAGGTATGGAGCTGTCGCCGAAAAACACCACACTGGACACGAGTGTTTATGTTAAAGAGTACAACGCAGAATTCAACAAGAAAATTCTGCCGGTGAGCATAGTTTTCGGACTAACGGCCAGTGTGGGATTGATTGCCAATGCCCTCGTGATTTACATCTACGGTTTCCGCTACAAGCGCTGCAACTTCAAGTATTTCCTCTTCACGCTCGGACTGATTGGCCTGCTGCAGTGCACCATCATGCTCCCGACGCAGATAGGAGAGATGCACTACTGGTTCAACTTTCCAACCTCGTGGCTTTGTCGCACCTCTGCCTACGTTTTCGGTTATACAATCATTCACTGCTACTCCATTCTGTTCCTCATTGCTTTGGACCGATTCCGCAAGGTGTGCCGGCCATACGACTGGCAGATCCAGGCCAACACGGCTAGGAATTTAAGTATTATCACTTCGATTGCATCGTTAATTCTAGCAACGACGCCTGGCGTGGTGAGTGGTCACCATTCTTTCCAGACATCGTACAAAGACGTGAATATTACTGTGACAGTTTGCGCAACGGATGACATGCATAACAACAGAGAATGGGCCGTGTATTTCCTGCTTTTATTGGGTGGACTACCAGTCTCTGTCATCATTATTGTCACGTGTACCATATATGCATTAATATTAATGCGGTTCTACCGTCAAGGCTCTCGAACAGCGCAGTCTAACTTAAACAATAGTTCACTCGCTCGTTCTTCATCTGATGAATTGTCCAAAGTGAAGACGGACGATCAAAATAATGTCACGGACACAGATAACAAAGAGATTGTATCAAAACAAATGGAACAGACACTGACTGAGGCAAAAATAGTATCATTTGATACCACGACGAGTGTTCAAAATGGCGACAATAATTCGTCTATGAATTCCACGTTTAAAAATATTATGTGTGTAGTGTTTCCGGTAAGCAGACAAATTAATATTAAAGCCAATCGCCCTGGCAATCTTCGTAAAACTTCATCAAAGCTTGCAGTTAGAGAAAAATTATTGCGAAAAACATGTATAGTTCTCATCATCACGATAACGTGTATCATTGCGTTGATAATCACATTTTGTCTACATATGGTCTCCGAGTCGATCAACTACCACGCGCTTGAGGTCCACGGAGTGATTTTGAACGCGTTTGTGATATTTCACCGAGGGAGCTTTTCCATGATATGTGCCCTGTTTCCAATTATCTACGGCGTTCGTGATAACAGTTTCCGGAACATCGTCCGGGAAATGCTCGTCAAGTACAAGGGGTCCAATCAGGAGCAAGAGCTTGAAACGTGTGCATGAACATAGTCATTATGCCAATTCAACTCGTGACTGTTCATGACGTTTTTTTCTATGTTAATTATTTGTATTATATATGTCCACTGATTTTAAAACTGACGTTAAACTAGAATTTAAGTCACACACCTTGAAATGAATTACATGTTAATCAATTTATACATATGGATGACATTTGAAAGTGTGCAAAATTGTAATTAAATATATAGCCTAGTAAGCAAGTATTTTTTTCAATCTTAAAACCGAAAGTAGGATTTCTATACGTATACGTCCATTTCGACAAACGCGATTATTTTTAAGTTTTAAAGCGCAAAAAAAGACGGATTTCTACCTTGTAACCACAAGATATATTCTAATTGGCATAGATAAAATTAAATCTATAGCCTAGTTAGCAAGTACTTTTTTTTATTTGTAAAACCGAAAGTAGAATTTCTATACGTATACGTTTATTTCGACAAACGCGATTATTTTAAGTTTAATAGCGAAAAAAATACGGAATTTTACATTCTAACAACAAGATTTATTCTAATTGGCATAGATAAAATTTAATCTATAGGCTAGTTTGCAAGTACTTTATTATTTTTTAAACGATACCGCTTTTAAAACCGAAAGTAGGATTTCAAGACGTATACGTCCATTTCGACAAACGCGATTATTTTTAACTTTAGAAGCGCAAAAAAGTCGGATTTCTACCTTGTAGCTACCAGATTTTATATTCAAATTGGCATAAATAAAACATGTATCTCATTTATACTTAAATTTACTGCGCAAAATAAGTTGTGTGGCTTTAAGGATTGCGGATTCCATGTTTGAAACTGCAAATTTCGGGCTGCATTGTTCATTAATTTACCTCATCCAGTTTAGGTGTGTCGATATATAAGAAATCATTAGAAGAAACTTTGTTTCTTTATAGAAGAGGCAATAATGTGATACAGTAATTGAAATCCATACTATAACCGAAATCGAACTAAATCCGTTTCCAATAGTCAAAAAATTAACAAAAAGCACTATGTGTACCATCAAAAAGACTCAATTTATATGTCATGTGTATATATAGGTATACACGAGTATTCCAAGTGTCTGCAGTTGCCCTATTCCCAATAATAATGTGCAATTCGTTCATTAATTCCGTCACGAATGCTCGCCAACTTTGCGTACCATAAAGTATTATGCCTATCCTTTGAATTGTAAGAAAAGATAATTAATAAAACACCTTAATGCATGTGCAATTGGTTAGTTTCTTTACGATGATGTCCAAAACATGTATAATATTTATAAATTGACACCGTTATAGCAGAACATTAATAATAATAGTTCCTTGAATATTTTCCAACTGTTACGTACACTATGGTACAGAATTATTTTACCATGATGATAAGGAAATAAATAGTCATTAAATGTCGTGTTTGACTTCATGACAAAATGAACAAAACTTTAATCACTCTATCAAATGTAACAAAAGTTCGTTACACATTTAACAATAATCATTTTTTTAACCGAGTTAATCAATCTATGAATATTTTGTACGAACACCATTTGTTTTCTGTCTGGTTTGTTCAATTTTCTGTATAAAATATCGTATTGCAGATTATTAGCTCTTTCAGTGCTGGAACCGAATACTGAAGGCCTTTGCAAACAGTTTAGATCCAGATGATACGCCACAGAACGTGGCGTCTCATCACGATCCAAACTGTTTGCTATTCTGATAGTATTTTTTGAAAAAAAAGCAAAGAAAATGCTAATTTTAGAAATTCAGCAGACAACATTTTAGCAGACGACAAATTTCCCAGCATGCAAATGGTTAACACTTGCCATATACTGGAGCGTCACGCTAACAGACGATAGAAAAACACGCAAGAGTACATGTATGATCGCAGAGAATGCTGACATGTAATGTAAGATGACAGCAAGGGGGCGATATGCAGACTTAGAAAAGATCCCGAGAAACACCGCTGAATCTGTGTATACATGTAGTACATTAAGGTCGAAAACCCTAGTGTTCATGGGCTCATCTCAATTGTAGCTGACGTTTCAAATTTCATTTCATGTTCTTCACGACGATTTAAGAGATCATTGCGTTATGCAAGGAACACATAAGGTACAATGTAAAATTATCGATACAACATTTGATATTTACTGATTGAATCAGTATAGAAAATATTTTTTTGGAAAACAAAAACAAAATAATAACTAAAGGGGCATTATAAAGTCCCATTGAAGGTGAACATTGCCAATATATGAATATACTGACATTTTTATGTCCTGTAAAATTGCATATAAGTTAAATGTTCATTTATACCCTGCGAGAAGAAATTATTTTATTGTATGACTTTGTTTATTAATCAGTGCGGCGATTTAAACAATGTCTTTTATTAACAAAATCTACTTTAAATCGTCATACGATACAAATGTCATTAAAGGGCCGTATATTAAGCATTGTTTCAATATTTTAATTTAGAAATATACCATTCATTCACCATTTTACAAACAACATTCCAGGAGATCAGTTATTTTGTTAATTATGACAAAGGATATCTCAATTTATTGCATCAACTTTTTTACCGTTGTTTGTTTCTTGGTTTCTTAGACGCCCCCGACATTAACTAATGTATTGACTAAAATAACGGGACTTGTTCTTTCAAACAACGCGCTTGTGAATCACGTTTTCGTTTTCGGGAAAACAGGAATCAGCATGATAAAATGAAATGCAAAAACTAGCCCCATTCCGCTAAGTTTAATAAAATTAACTGTATCATTTTTAGGCAGACGTTTAATTAGATTACATTCGTTTGATCTTTCTTTAATATGTGCTATCATAGCCGTACAATGTGTATGATTTTACGGTAACTTTTGTTTGGTAAGTCGTAAGAATGAAACTAGCCTTGCTAAAATAAAAGTGTTAAGACATATAACATATGGTTCATTTACTCTAACCACATTGACATTAGCTGTACCTATTTCTCTCAGCCTGATTATATGTGTAAGTAATTAAGAGGATAAAGTCATGATATTTAATTGTTGGCATTATATATGGCCACTGCAGAAATGTAATAAAATCTTGATTGCCCACCTGGTGCGAATTTTAATTTAATTTATGTCAATTTAAATTCCATTTTTATTTTGCATCTGTGTTACAGAAAAGTGCTCGGATAAACTCTACAATATCATGATTGTAAATGAGTACACTTTTATTTTTAAACCACAACACAACAATTCATTCCCACCATCAAACACAGTAGTAAAATGTTATAAACATTAAAATTACGGCAACCTTTTTGTAGGAGCTTACATTATTTTAAGTGATGTTGTTTTGCAATTGTATGTATATATTGTATTTATTTATTATTAGTTCATAATTAACAATATTCAAGTTTAAAGCTGAATAAAACTTATGAAAACATAATAATGCATCGTTAATAAAAAAATTCCTTGCAAGCAGCAGCATTTAGTCTATTACAAGTATACGATTGTACACACTACACGATAGTTATTTCATGAATAGTTTAGTTATTAAATGTACTTAAGGTTCATGTAGAGGCTTCATTTTGAAAAATGTGGGACCCCTAGCATTGAACTCAAATTTGACTAAAGGAAGAGTGCCACATTGAAAATGTATACATATATGCTTTAAAGGATGTTTTTCCTTCAAACTGCTACCAATTTTGTACATCAACGTATCATAACATCCACAAAATCAATCAAAATACAAAGCGATTTTAACACTAAAATAAACATTATTTTCAAAAATCTGAATCATGTTTATTCCACGTATTTCGGCGGAAAATTATATCACTAGTGAATAATATCGACATTGACGAGGGCAAGTTACGCTTAAATAGTAAAAAAAGTTTACATATCTAGAAATATCAAAACTCGAACACATGTCATTTCATCACCATGGGGGAGGCCATTTTTAAATCAATAAAATAGAAAGAAACATGCTAAAAACTCACTCATCGCCTAATTGACATTCCAAACGGTTGACGATGACAAATGCATTGGATTGTAATCTTTCCGTTGATGTTTGCAAACTGCACGATCAGACCTCATAAACACTCAAAAGAATAACTATGTAAGAAGCATTTCACCAATGTTTACAATCGTTGTCGAATCACACGACATATATTATTGCGCATAAAATAGTACGCTTACAGACTGATAGAAAGATCGATACGTAACTCTGTTCAATACACCACGGTATACTATTCTATAGATAATATATAATAATACATCGCTTTAACAATCTAAAAGTAGAAATAATTCTTTTAAACGGAGTTTTTAATAACGAAAGTGAAAACAACGGAAGTTGGATGGATAGTCTGTGAGATGCACTTCGGCTCCAGAAAAACAATACAAATAAACTAAAAAAGACGTGTGGGGGACAATTTTCAGCTGGATAATATTTGTAATAAGGTATGTGATGATATCTCTACGTGGTCATTTCTATTATTTAGTGCGATCTCTTGCTGATTAATGTTAAAAGTTGTTTTACTAGTTGCCACCCAACTGTCAAAATAAGTATTGTATTTTCTCAGGTATGTGTATACACATACCCGTTTTTCTCACCACTGCACGTGGTTTCGACCGATTTGTTTTGCACGTTTTTCTACGGATCACAGCGATGGCCACGCTTTCAAAATGGGTAGAAGGAATATAAATATAAAATCAATCGTTTGCCAATTTCTTTTTATTCCTTTACAATTTTAAATGTCGTCTGCAATCTATTTCAATTTGAGATGGTTTAAAATTTGCAATTTGGTTGAGAGGTAAATAACACAATTGTTAAGCCTTTGAAATAGAATTGTGACTCTTATTATCCACCATACCTGGATTTTTAAAAAGTAGTTACGTTTTAGATATTTTTAGAACTTTGTTTAGGATATTTATCCAAAAAAGGCAGTTGAATAAAAACTCATTTGTTGTTTTATGACAATAATTTTCTGTGAAATGTTGCTAACTTAACCTTGTATATGTATATAGCTTTGTATTTATTCCACTTAAGGTAGTGCATATCCTTCCTAACTTTAGATTGAGATTTTGTAAATTAGTGTAAAAATATATTGGTTTTAAACCAAAATATGAATAAAGCACACAAATATTGACTGTCAAAAATGTGTTTATGTTATTCTATCCGTCTTTAGCTTTAAAATGATATATAGTTTGACCATATTGTACCACATTCAATGAAGAAAAACCAAAGCGAAGTTTTAATGAATTTTATCCCCCCATGAACCTTAATTTAAATTATATTACACTAGATCATCGCAATTATTCAAACTCTCGTGCGCGCTACCCACATGAAACAATAATTAATAATATAGGTTGTGATTCAAACAGTTTCGTCGGTACGTTTACATTCAATTTGATGCTTGACCCCATTAAACTTATTTGAGCCGAATCTTGAGTTATGCTTCGTAATCTTCGCATTATCGTAACGAACAATACTTTTAATAACATAAACGTATATTGTTTTGCATAGGCAACACATTGTTCTTAAGCATGTATCGAGCGTGGAAACCGTAGACACAGTTGAGAGATAACAATAGCTTAATGAATGGTTCCCTTTAACCGATAGCGCCTTCAGCACTTGCCGTTTAACGATAGCATAAGCAGTTAACAGATTCAAAAAGAAAGATTGGCTTACAATTTAATTGGTACCAACCCTATCTTGTGTGCAAAAGTGTGCTATTAAAAGAGCCTTTTAATATGAAATGAAATATGAAATGTAATTGTTAATACTGGTAACTTTCGTATATTTAAAAAAATGAGATGGACAACACCTCAATAAATATATTTTTATTTTTGAAACAAAACAAATTTTAACAACGAGAATAAATATCGAAAATTAATAAACATCAACAAAAACAATGTGTGCTGATGTAAACTTTTCCAATTGAATGACGCGCTGGTTTCTTCTTCATCGGTGAAGAAACTTGGAAAGAAATGGAGAACAATTAAGTTTTTAGAAATTTGACAATTTTTGAAAAATACATAATTATATTGAAATGTTTTCACGCTTCTTTGCTTCTTTAAACACCAAAAGTCGCTTAAAAATATGACTACGTTTCTGATCATGTCCTAGCATTAAGTTAAAGCTCTAACATGAGAAAGCCCGATTCAGACGCCTAACGCGTACCATTCCCATTTCAACTCCATCAGCAGAGCCACCGAGGCTTTATCATCTGCTTATCATTAAGTTATAGCAAGTTACCAATATCCCTACAACAATAACAAATCCCACTAAGCACATAAACAAAAAAGGAAACATGAGTTTAACTAGAATCGACGCGTTGAATCGACCGAATCTCCTACTTGAGCATAGAATTAATATAAAAAAAACTAGTACTCGCGTTTCTTTTCCAAGAATACTTCAACTCTCCCCTTGCAACATATTGGAAACGTTTCCAATTCCATATGACCGACACACCTGCGATGACTGTTTTTGTTGAATATTTTGAGAATATTCGATCTTTACTACGGCTTGAGGGTTGACATAAAAACAACAGCCTTTCTCATACGCACTGACGCTTCTGTAAATTTCGCAAAAGCATAATGAATGAGTTTGACGAATCTAATCCGTGAAGAAATTAAACGATAAGAAACAGGAACCCCGACGGTGATAGCAGACTAGAGAATCAATGCTGACGCAAATAAGCAATGCTTATCAAGTAACGAAGTATATGTCTGATAACTGGAGCTGAAATTTGATCGGTTACTATTCGGTGCGTTATACTAAAATACGCTTTTGATTTATTGAGAAGTATTTGTTATTGTATTTGCTTGTCTTGCAATAACGATTATTATCATATTCATAAGATTATCATTTGACAATTGTCCGATATTTTGTCGACTAAAATGTCCACTTTTCAACAACTAATTTGAAAGGATTCTTCGATTATACATGGTTAAAAATATACTTAATTTTTTTTAAGTTTTGTGTTATATATTTTGTTACGCAATATGGTAATTGATCGTTTTATACAATAGATTGAGTCTTCGACCCACACTTATTTGTCGGTATCGCTTTCTAGATTGGGGGATCATTCAGTGTAAATGATGGCATACAAGAAGTAAGGATAGATACAATAACATGTGCGTTTATTCCCGTGTTGCAAACACATTCCTCCCTATACATAAAGAAACACCGACTGACCGCATACGCATTAGATTCAAACAATTAATTATTGGAAGAAGCGAAAGAGACACATACATGGTTTGGTAGCATAAGTATGAGTAAAGTTTACGTAACACTTTTATTTAATGACACCAGTGGTAGAGTAATATAATTGCACACCGTTTCATTATTCAATACATTTTCTTGTATTAAAATAGCATTAGTATAGCAGCCTTTTTAAATTCAGATTGATAGGTTCATCTAGTAGAGATAATAAATAAACAAATTGAGACCGACATTATAGATAACATTTTAATCTTCCAAAATAGCCTCCACCGTATGACTTGTTCCCATATGTTGTACAAAACAATAATACCAGCCATTTAGAGAAATATTTTTCTCCATAACTCAAACACCATATGTATTTTGCCCAGCACTGAAACCCGGCAGATTATATGGAATAGCGTTGTCATTTTGCCCTTTAAGAAATGGTTTTCTTCGAAATGTCTGTTAAGTTTATGCTTTTATTTAAACATGTGTATTTTTACAATTTTTCAATTGTTTAATATTTATGCTCAAGTCGCGCAATTCATTGATGAGACAGAATGAGTGAACGCTCTAAATGTTTTCAACACGCTGCAAACAGAGGCAGATAACGTTCTAGAACAATACCTGGGCTAAAACGCGCTTCAATATATGGCCGATGGGGTCAACAAGCGTTGGTACACTTATTGAAAATTTGATTTATATGGCACTTTCATTTTTCCGCTATGTTTGATGTAAAAAAAATACGAAAATGATAATAAAGCATGATATATTATATACAGATATATTTTGATAAATCTGGTTAATGGTACATACTTACATATAGTTTTTTAATCACTAGTTCATTCAATTAGTGTCTGTTATATCGAAATATGTGAATAATTAAATAATAATATTATCAAATAAATGTGTGCTCGAATGGAAAGTACGTTGTGAGATAATTTATGCGAAATTTAGTTAAATTATTAATGACTGTATTGACATCTTGTATTCAAGATATATATGTGTTACTTAAATACTAGATTTAAAATCTTACCAGTTCAATTTGATTTATATATTTGGTTTTATTGTTTCGAAGCTGAGATAATTGTTAAATTAAGACATTTACTGCTCCTAAAACTTTTAGTATAAAACCATTATATAGTTAAGATATACGCTCCCTGCATAGTGTCTGTGACGGAAAACATCAACAGGATTTTGTGGTCTCAGTATGGTCAAAGTAATGACATTTCCAAGTATGTTCCACTCATATGTTCTGCTGTCAGTTAAAACTTAACATGATTGGTGATAATCTTTAATATACGTAAAATAATCAATGGTTACATCATTTACGTTCTTAAAAACGATGACCAGTAACTAAATTAAATGTTGGCATGAAGTGAACAAAAGTGTCTAAATAATATATTCCTAGTTATATATCCATAGCCATTACATAGTCTTTATGAATGTATGCTATTACAACTTCAATTATTTTTTGAGACACATAATCCGCATCTAACAAAATAACATAATTTCCAATAATTCCATGTTCATAATCATATTCGTTTTCCTGACGTACAGTAACACGCTGATAATTCTGCAGTTTGAATGATGGTCAATATATGCGAAATAAACACTTTCAATAAGGAACCCAACCTTTTTTTAATTATTGACAGTTACTTAGCTGACCATATAAGAATATTGGTCCCTTGTCTGGAAAATAATTACTAAAAACGTAACACATGGTACAATTTCTTTATGGTAGCATATGGTTTTGAGATGACTTTAGAAATGTGTAAAGAATGTGTTTATGCAACACCAAACACGATCATCAGTATAATGCCTGATTTTGATTTATTTCCAATTAAATTAAACTGTATCTCTTTAAGTTTTAAATGTCATCCCATCAAATCAAATCAAATCAAATCAAATTTTATTTTAAGTCGGTACATGTGTAACAAAGAAACATTAGCTATGAATAGCTATTAACCGACATTTACAATAATAGCAATAAATAACATGCATATTTAAAACAAACATCAGCATTAAATGATACATAATCAATCCTATAGACTTTTAAGACATGAGGTATTTAAAACAAATAATTTCATGCAGAGGCAAAATTTAAATAACTGGCAAACTACAAACATCACAAATACAATTGGCAGAAATAATACATTAGATTAAAATTTGTGTTGAAGTTGCTGATCTTGACCTAGGTCTAAAAACTGCAATAAAACAAAATAAATAAGAAACTGAATAGGAAAATAAGCACAAAAGTGCGACAAATAAGACAATTCTAAAAAACATATATCCCCCAAATCAGATTTGGAAAGAACTGATCAGCAACTTCCTCACAAGTGCATAACACAAATTAGAATATATTTCATAGTTAAGACATAAAAAGCAGCAAATACATGCACACAAATTAGGCAAAAACAAAAGTACTCACGCTCTTAGGGTTATAGAGACTGGAAAGGGATGATAACTACACATACAAACAAAGCAAACAGAAGAAAACAAGGGAAATGCAAGCGAAAAAAAAAGCAGTACAAATAAAACTAACTGCAAACAAAACTACAACTAAATTTAGTAAATAAATAAGGCTATGAAGCTGCGGAACAGCAAGAACAAGCGCAACACTCTCCACTCCATGCGCTGACCAGACTTCGGAAGCAATTGTAGTTCGATTGGTCTCTGAAGTTTTGCGGTAGATAATTCCAAAGCCTGGCCGCGCTGAAGCGGAAAGAGCTGATGCCGTATCTTGTGGTCCTTACCTTAGGTATAACAGCAGTATTGGAGTACCCTATCCCCAGCAATAGGTCTCCCGACATAGCGTAGGTTACCCGGAATAGAATATTCAGTTACTACGTTAATTTTACATCGTGTAATATTATTAAAATTTACAATTAAAACAAAATATACACACATTCATGGAACGTTACATACGCAATTACTATTTGACGTAGCTTACATTATAATTAACTGTTTTAACGTTACCTTATGTGCAATACATCGTAGACTGCATCTTAATTTACATTGCAATTTTATCTGTAACATCTGCAATTAATTCGTGAATCATAGCAAATTCACATACAACAGCGAACGCGTGTGTCTGGTGTTATAGAACTTAGCGGTTGGGAACTGATATTTCCCGCAAGAAAGTTGATCGCTTGATTGAGCAACCCTGATCTTTCAGAAAATGAATACCCTTGTTGGAAATATAGTTTAAAACTATGTTCATTCAAATGCGCATTCACGCATAAAGCGCATTGAATTTTAAAACGCTTGATGTTATATGAATAGATAAGTGCCAAGCAGATTGGCAGTTGGTTGTTGTCCAAGGATGACAGACTGGTCTAGGGTTTACCGTCATTACATCACCCATGGGTGCCAATGGTATTTTAAGCAGTGTCTTACTGCAGCGGGTAAGGCTCGCTGCAACTGAAATGCATCTGGAAGACATTAATGTTTCTATCACAAGTGTTTAAGGAAAGTTCAAGCATACCACACACTGCAGAAATAATTCACTGTAAAATGACAAATATCTTCACCAGCTAACTAAATCCAGATACGCTCAATATACGAGGTGAGTCACGGAGAAATTATAGGTTTAATATTTTTAAGATATTGAAAGTGTTTACCGTTAAGCACAATAAATTTACACGACTATACATAAGGGATTTACTGTTTTAATTACTAAAAACACCATTGAAAGTTGAAAAGCAAACTATTTATCTGATGAAAATAAACTGTTATTGATAGGAACTAACATGTTCAATATAGCTAAAACAAAAAATAATGCAATATAACACACACACAAATATCATGTGTCAGGAGTCAGTGATTAATTGTTATGTACGCGCTTTATTAACTAATACATCGCATTTTTATTTCACCCGTAAACCATTTCATACGTACAAGATGAAGTTGTCATTACAGAATTAAATGGATTTTCTTAAAAAAAACAAATCTTGGGAAAGATCGTTACACGTCGAGAAACACTATTTTAAAGTTTATTTATAATTTCTACTATTTGCTCCCATGCTGGAATTATCGGGTTTAGAATAAGAGTTCAAATAGAGCAGAACATAATTATCAAATCTTAGGAAAGATCGTTACACGTCGAGAAACACTATTTTAAAGTTTATTTATAATTTCTACTATTTTCTCCCATGTTGGTATTATCGGGTTTGGAATGAGAGTTTAAAAAGAGGAGAACATAATTCGGGTGATGCAGTGGTCTAGTGGTAACACACTGGTCTACCATTCCAGAGGTCCCTGGTTCAATTCCTGGACGGGGAACTGGAAATTAATTAACAGAAATATATCGCTGTAACCGTTCAAATTTAACACTTCAACAGAGTAGTCAAAAAAAAAGTTTCGATTTGAAATGATTAATTCTTTTAATTTGCAACATTTAAAATATAAATTACCACAGATACAATTACAGATCATAATAGACCTACCTATCCAATTTTTCCACGCATATATTGATCTACTTACAATGTTAAACCATGAAAAAATACTTCAAACTTCAGAGATTTACGTCTCTCAATTGAGTCCCGTTAACCTGATATGATTGATAAGATTTATGGAAAATGCCGTAGAAATGCCCCTAATAAGATTAAGCTGGTGTCCCATAACAAACATGACAATGAGAAACGTGTATGTATTCGTTTATGTATTCCTACAGAACTCACGATGGTTAACGGTATTATTGTTCTTTTCATTGACTGAGTTACCCGTGCGTTCATTATTGATACATATTTCAAGCACAGAATGCATGGACGTCAACCCAGTCTCTTAAAAGTTTATATCAAGAAATGCTTTAAGTGTTTCCCACCCAACTAGAGATGTACTGGTATGAAACCCAGGTAATTCTCGCGTGTATCGGTGCTATACACTGAGCACGTAAAAGAACCAAGGGATCTATTCGCAAAGAGCTAGGAATACTGTCTCTTCTGTATACTGTCTCTTCAGCAAAAACAAAAGGACCCCATTGGAAATAAGTTCTTGCACTTTCATGTGTTATCCTTGACCGCAAGGTCAAAATAAATAAAAAATATTTTTTTATGTATATTTCGAAGTACAGTATTTACTGTTTAATATAAGTAATTCGCATGGCAACGGTCTACAGAGGTTCAGCCTTTCCACAAACTATAATAATAACAAAATGTATGTATATATATATATATATATATATATATATATATATATATATGTGTGTGTGTGTGCGTTATTTATAGCATATTTGTCAACAGTTTCATTAAGTTTTGATTGTGATTTGACGGTATGATTTAAGTACTACATGTGTTGTATACTTGTTATATTCATAATTATGTTAAATAATGATATATTTTTTTCAAGAATATGTGGATGATTTGCAAACAAAATGTTACTACATCATGTTCTTTTTGTGTAACCTAGATTTAATTAAGTGTTGATAAATAATTGAACTGGTTGACATATTTCCTAAGTAATTATTGCTGAGAATAAGAAATTCATATTAAGTGAGATGAATAAATTCTTTTAGAATATGTTACTCATATTTAACATTAGCAAAACATAATTATTGTAGGTGACATATTGTTCTGTCTTGAGTCAGAACATCTTGAGTATGGCGTTTCACCAAATACAAAAACAAATTAAATGTGTTTTGGTAAAACTGTTAAAACTTCAATAATGTTCAATTTATTTTATAATTCAGCATATGTGGAAGTAAATATTATATTAAAAACATTATTAGAAATTAAGATTATAAACAAAAAATAATTAAAAAGCAGAATGAAACCACAGTTGTGTCCTCTGGAAAACTGTAACGACATTTAGTAAGAACAGTGTTGCGCCGCACCCTCGAATACCATTAAACCAGTGGCGTGTTTGATACCGATGTGGTGAGTTAAATATATTTTATAATGATACTGTGCAAATAAGAAACACACGTTAGTTACGTACAATACTATGGGTAGCCCATACTATCGTTTACCCATTTTATTCGAGCAGTAAATAGTTTCTAAGTTACCGTATGATCTTTTATTTTCAAGATAAACCAGGACAGAAAAGAACTATAACATTACTGTTAAGTATTAAAAAAACGCTTTTTGTAATTAAATACACACACACAGCTTCAATATTTTTTACGAAGCCACCAACCGTGAAGCTTGCTGATATGAGCTGATTATAAAAGTAGCAACCAAAGCCGTTTAGTAAGTGTGCTATTCCAGTACCATGTGTAACCTACAGCATACACGTTATGCTTACCTTGTTAAACATTTGACTTCGTGTTTAAGTGACCATGTAAACCAAACATCTGCCAGTCTGCGTCGAGTAGAGGATATCTGAGTTTTTGTCACATGTTCCATATCACACACAAAGGCGAGTACTATTTAACGATGTTTAGAAACTTGTGGTGTACATCAATTGAGCTGATAACGAACGTTCTTGGTCTCTAAGATTATAGAATACAGTTATATATGAAACCCGAACGTTAATTGCAGACCTAATTTTTAGTCAGTCATTGGTTCAGAGCAGGGAACTATTTCAATCATAATCCGCAAGTTAAATTTCATTTAATGAAAATACTACTATTTCGTTGCTAATATTTGTAAATATTTCTTTTTGTCAATTCTGTATATTATTTTTGTTATATTTGGAGTGTACAAATATAATGAACTATTTTTATTTTTGCTAAACCAAAAAAGCAAACTTTTAAATGCTCGTTTTGGTTTAAAGTCAAGCTGAACTCCTGCAACCGGTTTTAATAAAACTTAAAGAAAGTAAAACACGTGTCGAAAGAGTTTGAAAAAAGTATACATTCTTTGCGCCACAAACTAGGAATACTTTAGTTCATAAATAGTTTTTTTCCTGATATATTTCACATGATTTTAAATTATGACTTATGGACCAGTCTGTTTCAACACTTGTGTTGCGGTTTTAAAACTTGTCGTGGGATCTTTGATAAGTTAATGACACGAACTCGTTTGTCTACGTTCAACTTTTCTCTTTTGCTTAATCTGCAGGTACGCTCATGAAGTTTTTTATTCAACGTCAGACAAACTCAGTCTTATTACTAAACTTGCCTCTTGATGGATGTTTATTTACTAAACCTATGTTTTTCAGCACTGCCTACTACACTATTTGTTCATAAAAACTACTTCAAGTATTCTCCATAGTGTTATTTTGCTCACTGTTGTACGGTGTTCTTTTTTTTCTTTGTATCTATAACACCCATTTGGAAATGTTTACTTTTTTGTTGCCCAGTCTCAATATAATGCCGTTTAACTCAGTCTTGGTAGATAATTGTTCTTTTTGGTCTTATGCGTCAAATCGAAAATATCTTTAACATCAAAATCAGTATCCATATGGCCGATACACTTATGTCAGAGATGTCAAGATAGGTTCTAAACTAATAAAATAAAAAACAAAGAACACAACTACAGAAAAAAAATCAAATGAGTTATTTAAGATGACACATTGACTTAAACCAAAATTTATTAATTACGTAGCGGTAAATTCTCGGAAATTCTGGGAAATAAAATAATTTTACTTTATTCTGTAAAATGTTTAAATTGAAAGTTAATATATCGTTTTTCTGAACTTGTTGTACTCGCATATGTGTTAGATAATATTTTGAGCGTTTTCATTTTTGTTGTCGTTGATAAAAATATTTTATTTATTGAACACATATAAAATAATAATCAAATGTACAGTTACACATACACTGATTCTACTGCAACACAAGTTCATTAGGTGAATGAATGACATTGACATATAAACAAACATGTTGATTTAATGTTCTGCACATAGTTCTAAACTTGGGTAAAGCATGTGTTGTCGGTTTTCACCATAACAATACAATAAGTTCGGTTCAGTGGTCTCATTTGCCTTGGCTATATTCACTTGATCAGCATTAAGTTTCTGTAGAGGAAGTCTGCTCCATTCAAATATTGTTAAATGAACATATGACATTGATAGGGTCGTTGGACGGGTCGTTACATTGCTTGTGTTTGTTTTATTTCGAAATGCATACTACAGACTACGAAATCCAACCGAATCAAGGACTTAAAATTTAAGATAAACTGGCGGAATATTAGTGCTTATTTAAGACATGATAGTAAGTTTTTTGGCGCCTCTTATCAAAAGTTTCCGTTCCAACATGTCTGTATAAGTCAGTAATCGTGACCATAAATGCAATTTGTAAAGTGATGTCAACCTGAAATAACGTCAATTTAGTAAACAAAAACGTTTAGGATTTACCACCTAGTTTTGCCAAATATAGAATGCAATGTGTACAATTGTTTTAAGCTCATCTGTGCGAAAGTGCACATGGTGAGTTTCTGGGATCGCCTTTTTTCCGTAGTGCATTTACTTATCATTGCAAATCACACAATTTTGCAGGTATGATCCTTGCGCGACCTTCCATGAGAGTTGTTTAAATCGTTTCGGTCCGCTACATATGTTCGTCGCGAGAGCTATATTGTTTGTCCAAATTATGTCCATGGTGTCAAAACAGGCCACGCCACATCATTGGTAAAACTATAAACACAAAAAAGTGCGATTGTCATGGCTTTAATGTTTGTTGTGTACCATCGTGTAGCGGTTTCCTAACAATCATGACTGCATCGTGATTAAAACAATAATTCCCTTATCAATTCTATTTTGTTGCACAAAGAAAGAACACACAATTTACACAGGAAGACAATTTACATCGATAGTTAAATATAAACGTGTACACATCAGATTTGAAAATTTGCATCGCAACCAGCAACAACCGTTGGGCCCCGTAAGGAAGTGAGAGGCAAAAAGTCCTCTGCTACCGTTGAATGGTCATGTGTGCATTATTCAAACAGTGTGCCAGCGGGCCGGTCAACGACCCTTGTACGTGCGAAAAGATGAACATACTTAAGCAAAACTTTTAACGAAAGTTGATTATGTTAGATCCGAATGTAAATACTGGCAGCGGAACAGAATAAAAGCAATACAATATAATGTTTTCGCTCACAATCATTAGCAAAAACATTCCAAAGTGTTATCATAAACTGAACAAAATAAATCATCAATGTTTAAAAAAATAATTATTGCACTTGTGATTGCTGAAGATTTATTTATGAAGCAACACAATTGTGCTCTTTAACATTTATATTGAACAATGTTATATATTTTATTTCTTATAAATAATCAAACTATTAACGGTCATGCAATATCGCCATATGTGCTCTTTTTATGACAAACTGTTGGTCATATTGACGTTTTATAACAAATGGTTTACTTTAACAGAAAGTATACTTACCAATTGATATTTTGCGATTGTATGGGTTTAACAGTGTGTGTGTGTAACATTGTATACAGTTCAGCGTATTTACAGATCATGCGTCTAGGGTAAAACACAGGGGTCACATGATTTAAATAGAATTGTAACAAATAATTTAAACACTCTTTGAAACCGAAATATCACAAGCTTTGATATTTAGTATGTGCCGCCAGATAGTGGTCCGCTGCAATGTTTGTTCAAATAATGCACATTAGGTCGCTTGATTTAAACAGACTTTACTTCGGACATTATTTTAGTTTTTCTTTTTTAAACGAACAATACAAGAGGTTAAATATTTCGCAAGTAAACTTCTGCTAAGTTTATTAAAATCATGTCCCTGTGGTCGAAATTGGTCTTGTGATTCTGGGTGATTGTGTGTTGAAATGTTTCACATTGTGTATATCATGCATAACTTAAAAACGTAAATGAAACCACAAAGCTTTGATATTTGGTATGTGACATCATAATGACCTTTATATAATTAGAAAAATAATGCGCTTGGCTTTAAAACTGACTCTTCTAATACACATGTAAGCAATCTAAAGTCATATTCACCCACTTGTTTATGTATTCGTTGCATATCGAACGGTTTTGTTGTAATTGCGCATTTTTTAGTCTTATATAAAAGCTATTGAAATGCACTGCACATGTAATTACTTAGGGGCCACGATTTATGTAAGGTTGAACATGAATGTTATTTATGCCTCATGTGGTATAACGTTACTGGATGTTGCATTGCCTTAAACAAGCGTTCGACCTCATTTCTTATATTTCAGTGCACTAAGTTTATAAATTATACCCTAGCTATATTTGTTTTAATGTCATTTAATATAAATAAGATGATATTGGCTCTGTATGCATGAACAGTAAACACGTAGCTTAATGATACCGGTTTTCTCTGAGAAGTATGCCGACTGTTTCCCCAGAGGCGTCTATAATATAATTATCATAGTTAAAAAACATATTATTTTATTATGATAGTTTGACAAGTATTTGTAATCAATTTCATATTCATAAAGGATAGCTTTACATATACTCTGATATATTTGCTTCGATAGGCGTTTTCCTTGTTTTTAAACCGATAATATATTTCACAATGCGGTATGGACACTTTCTATGTGGGACATTAGCTTCAAATCCCCATATTTTAAAACCATACAATACGATTAGTTTAAGAAGCTTTTCAAAAAGCTCAAACTTTTGATCCGCGGCCATATTTACAAAATATACGTAAGTACTGTTTAGCTTAAAAATAGCTATATAGTCTGATTCCTCAATGAATTCTATAATAAAAACGTTTATTCTTGAAATAGTTTAAACGATCTCAGTTGCAGTGATAAATACAAACTCAATATACAATACAATAACAATTTTTACAGCCATACAATAAACATTATATTTATTTATACCAGCCATATATAGAAGAATGACCCATACCACATGCCCCGATAATGTCAGATGGCAATGAATGGTTGTTTGGCTGTCCCTTATTTCATATGACGTATATTTATTATAACCATATAACAATAGATCCTCGCAAGGAAAATGTGTAATGAACGAAGTCATTAGACTTTACGATCGAATCGAATTTATCGGATATTATTACACGTCGAGGGCCAATCCTATTATTCTAGTTTATACAGTTTTCACACATGTGTCTCTAATCGAGTTGTTTACGGAACATATTGTCAACAATCAAACTTTATATCACTATTACGTAATAGATGAAGATTGAAATATACATGTACATCAAGCAAACAATTGAGAAGGTCGTCAATAAATTTGCGATGAATAACTCGTTACAACTTATAATTAAAGCAGTCCGAATTACAAATAAGTATTGTACGACGCACTGTGTGTTTTTATTATGTTAGTTATTCTAATAGAGTGCCTTTTAATCTGTATACGAACTAAATAATATTGACAATTTTAATTATCATACTACTAGTATTATGTATGTGTATCATAACAAATGGTAATGGAACATTTAATTTTTTTATAAAGGAAAAGGACGCCTATACTGAAATTTGATAACAAATGATGCATACTTCCTCACAAAACACAAAAGTCTAGTCCTGACCATTAGATATGTTCTACGATTTACATAATGATTTAAATATCAAGATTTGAAGACCAAAGTTGGAACCCTTGTTCTCGACACTATAAAAGAGGAATTATCAAATATTTGTTGTTTCTTGAGATAGACCCAATCATTAAAAAATGTTCATACATAATACATTATTTATTCATTCGACCAATGCAATCTCTTATTGAAAACTAACTGCAATTATATAGGCACAATCGTTGTTTGCAGCGGAAAACGTTTTAAATATCGCAAACATTTACTGGAAATGTTGCTCATGTCGAAGGAGGAGTAAACAATTCCTCTGTATTTTGCGTTCATACTGTTTTCTTCCCATATTTTGTGTAAATAGTATATATGAAAAAAAAACAATTTGCAAAACCTTATACACCGTTGATGTAAATACAAAGATATTGTTTAGATTTTAAAACATGTAAATGTGTAAAATATAAACGTGCCAAACACATATCAATAATACCAATGACGAGTTAAAATTGAAACGTTGCAAAAAAACGTTATTATAAAGATGCAATTTCAATACCAAAGAATCAATATAGCGCATTGTTTCACAATTAAAGCGCATTAATTAAGCATATATGTTCGATTTTAGCCGGAAAGCGGATTCGTTTCCGTATGATGATTAATAAATATAATGTATTTCGAATGAGCGTGCATTCAAAACCACTTACTCATAGTGAAAGGAAGAAGTTTCGAAACATAATTAAAAACAGTTCTAGTATGGTTGTCAAAGTAGTCATCAGGAGTGGGAGAGCATAAAAAAGGAAACAGTCTTTTCAGCATTTATGATGTTTTGGAAAAACATGTTTGACTGATTCAGATGAAATCTTGAACCGTTGTTGATTAAAGAGACAATGGTTGTTTTTTTTGATATTACGAATAGCAAGGTATTGACATCTGTAAACTATCGGAAATGTAGATCCGTGTAACCAGAATCATTTTTTTCGTAAACACCTTTATAGGTTTTGTTTAATTATTATCCTTTACTAATTTATTTAGCAAAACAAATTATAACAATGAATATGCATGAATGACAATTTAAGACACCATACAATACCATTATCATAAGACGTCTTACTTCTGTATTTTTAATGAATAATACTATAACTACAACACTGTGTGATACTTTATACACTTTATACTTAGTTGTTTTTCACATGACATATACTGCTGTAATATTCAGCTTTGTGTATAATTGACATTGTATGAGTATGTCACGAGAAAAGGCAGTCTGATGTATTGTTTTATCACATGTTAAGTTTCACACACCAGTGCATTTCAATGATTTATACGAACGTTCAATTATAAATCAAATGAGCAAATAATGGGCGCTGCAGGTCCAAATGTTATCGGATACAGTTCATATGTGAAACCCACGCGGTTATTGACCACGAGCTTTTTCTTTTTCAGCGGAGCTGTTTTATTCAGGTTTTCAACAGAAAATAAAATATTGGAGTTATGTACAAACAGTAGACCCGAAGGAATTTTTTCGAAGATTGCATTAGCCTATTTGAGAGAATTACTTCAGTAGGTTTCAAGCTTAATCTAAAAAAGGTCTTCATTCATCGAATTAACTTATTTTTCATTAAATGAAGTTTATCACCGTTTTTAGTTAACATCTTAATTAAGACTATGCCAGTGTTTTGAATGCCGATCGTTTCGTATTCGATATTGCCTTATTTCTCACATGCCTTTGCCGCAGGATTTGGTAGGTATTTATTGTCATTTTACAGTTTGAAATGCTTCATTTACTATTGATCGGTGTATACTGTATGTTTTGATGCTAGAGTGTTTACCTTTAATACCCATTATTAAAATTTTCCCAGTTAATAAATTGAGAATGCTGGCTTTTGACAAAGCAATCTATTCTTAAACAGACTGAATAATTGCAAAGGCACGTCGCAAAACTATCATTTAGTATTAGCCCTTATCATTTCAACTCGAATCAAATTACTTAACATGTCAAATATTAAGACGCATGTGTTCTTCGTACAGATGTGTTTTAGTTTATTCAATTATTTGGTCGGCATACATAGACATCCGCCTCGTATTTATTCATATAATATTTACTGGAAATCAACGGCGTTTAATGAGAGACTGTTCGCATTGAAACCATGTGTATGGTACGCATCGATATTGTGTGAAATTAAGTCCTGCTCTACTAACATATAATTGCCCTAATCATAAAATATTGATAGGAAGGATGACCGATGTAATTTATTTGTCTCTTTGTTAATGTGTTTGTATAAATTGGATTTTGCCGATGTGAAATGCCTTTTATGTTAAACACCTACGTCGTAATATATCACAATAGACCCATTATTATGTGTAAATACACTGATAAACCCACCCACTCTTAAATTGATACATATTTTTGTGAAATTAGCACCCATGATACTGCCAAATTGCTGTTTAACTTAGCAATTCATCGCATTATAAATGGAATCCTTTTTAAATGCGCTTGTATAACACGTATTCGCGTTATCTGGAAGTTGGTGTAATCATTTTTCTGTATTTGCATTTTTCTGCATTTATCCCCCCTCTGTAAAAGATGATGCCGAATATTTGCATTTAAAAGTAAACTTATTGTATTCCAGTTACTATATTCGCGCCTTATTACACATGTATGTTCATAAACTGAACATCGAGATATGATGAATATGTTTGTTTAATGACACACGACATATATATATTTTTTTTGATTGCCTATTGCTTTGTTTAAAACAACTTTGCGAAATTAACTAAAGGCGTTCTTGGCACTTCATAAAACCAATTCTTCTGTAGTTTATAGATAGAAACAACTTTCAAACCAGCACTTTATAAACCCTCTTAGCATGACATGTTGTTGTCGATCGCAAACGAAGTGCTGTTAAAATGTAGCTACATACGCACTTAGATGATTTCAGAATGACCTCGGTCTTCAAATCTAACCGCATATTATAACATTCCACAGAAACAAACAACACCTTGGTCGGGAATAAGCTTGCACTTGTTTCATGTAAATAACAATCTGAAACGTTACCTAACGTATTTATGAGAATAAATAACAGGGGAATAATACCATTTGAGCCGGGTAATGGAAGTACATTGACCGACTTATTATGTCAATTTATAAGTCTTTTGTCCAAGAAGCTTACCTGAACATTCGTGAAGAAGCAGCATTAAGTATCCTCATACATAGTTTTGATTTTATATCAATAATTTTACTTCACCTTTTTACAATCGTATCATTCTAAACTACATTAGAATACTATGTTACTAAAGTAAACGTTTCTTTAACTTTTCAGAGCAAATTCGAAACGAAAACTACACAAAATTCTAATGCGAGCTAATTCATTAATTATAAGTCATATTAAAAATATACGAATATGATGAATATATTTTATCCTGTTCTGGCGAAGCGATTTAAATAAATTGAACCGTTCCTCTGTAAGTATATTGTTATTGCAATGATTTAAATTCTCGAATGTCTTGGTGAGCAATATGGAACCATGAAACTCTATCAGTAATAGATCACTAGAGAAATTCATGTTCTTTTTCACATCTTTCCTTAAATAGTATGTGAAAGTATCTGCGCTATTGACTTGTAATCCAGCATATATGAAGTTGTTTTTTTGAGTGCATTAGAAATTGGAAACCGGATACGAAATATGTAAATAACACTCGTTAGATATTTGTTAAATAAATACAATACAATAGGTTATGCACCGTTATATGTTCCCTGTATTACTTAGTCTACCAGAGGACTAGATTCGATGATTTGTTCAAATTGCAATCTGTGAACTCGCACGTACTCTTTCTTATATTAAAAGCGTCTTAATCAAAACTAGTAATCGCAAAAGATAAACAGAATCAGAGATTTCGTAAAACTGTCCATGGCGAATAGTACTTTTGTTGTCAAAATACAAAGTTTTTCAGAACATTATCCTTCTTCGAGGTACATGCTTCAAATTATGTCGTATACATTTACGCGTGTAAATACATTATAACATTTCCGACATTTATTTTTAAACATTAGATCGATCGCAGGGTAAATCCAACACACATTATAGATGGTCGTATACGTCACGGGAAAATATGAAAGAAGAACTCATAAAAAATAATACGGATGTTACTACTTCGTTTTATCGCTATTTCAAATTGACTAACGGTTACCACGTGCTACTTGAAATGTATACGAGTAGTTGGCATTATGTATTTGTAGATCATATGTAAAACCATTGAAACACACCGATTAGTACAGTCGCAGTGATAAAAGCAGAGCATTTTTGTTCACGCTCCTAGAATGCTTTCTACTTTACAGCAGTATATACTTCTCTTATACTTACTCATAAATATGTTAACATAATGCAGTTTGAAGCGTGTATTTAATTACGATATCTTCGTGTACAAGTGTGCCAAGTACTTTAATGCTTTAATGTAAAGTGTGTTATCTTGATGTAAAAATATTCTTACGTGCTTTCGTTGTTCAGTGGCTTTTTATCATTTTTAAGGTGAATCATCTATTGTATTTTGGATTTCAAACATAATAACAGTTGTGCATAGGCCTGCAACTGATGATTCATGTCATATATGTGAACTATTTCCATTGTTCCGACACACAACACATGTGATTGTCATATATATATATATATATATATATATATATATATATATGGATGTTGCGTTTAAATTCTTGCCATTAAATACTTATTAATAACATCCGCAAAAAGATTATCACTGATGCAACTCATTATTAAGACGTTTATTACCGGTATACCTTTAGCATTGAATTGACAAAAGCAATCACAAATGGCTTCTTTATCGTACTTGAAAATTACTCAGAATAAAGAGAAATATACGACTGCTGTTTTTTTTTTTGCTTTACCAATGGTAATCTGTATGTTATATTAACGTACATGCAATTGAAGTATTTACAAAACCAAATATTGTTAACCGAGAAGAGTTCAACACGCCATCACAGCATTGTGTTTTAAGCAATTTGTTATATTTCTGGGATTTGCCATTAATCCTGAACTTATTTCACTAGTAGTGTGAATAGACAGGCATAATACAACCACAAACCACAAAAAAGCGGCTCTTTTAACCAAAATGCCGAATTCCACTCGTCTTTGTCAGCGTACTATTACGTAGCATTACTTATGTGTATCTTACTTTAAATTATACTTAGTATGATATCTATCATTTACTAAATACGTTTCACAATATAAATAAATTGTTGAAAATATCGTTTTAATAACGACTTTGCTTGCTATTTGTATGACTTATATTCATTGTAATGAATAATAAACAGACTGCTTTAATAATGCCGATAATTACAAGCATTAAATTAATTTTTAAAAGCATGTGTCTAAATGTCAAAAAACACGCACAGCACAAGTATACAAACAAACGAGCTAAGCAAGTACCACTGTCACCTAACAATTACAGGATTAGTGAGTTAACTAATTCCGATTCTTATATGAGAACCAACCGCAAGCAGTTGTAGATGTAGGAAAAACAAAAGGAGTAGCAGGCGATAGATGAATAATTGTAAAACCATATGATGAAGCTACTTTTAAAGTATACAATTTTGTTGAATATGTTTTTAACAGCATTTTATTCACGCATTTTATTGTTTACGTGGATTGAGACTGGATGCGAAGATTGCTTAATCTTCAGAGCATGTTTAAATACATGGCTTGGCTAAACCATTGGCTACCCGATGACAAATTCGTGATCGTTTCAAAAACTCTCGAGGCTGAAGGGTCTTATTGTTTTCTGCTTAGGATGATTGCTGCCATGTAGTTTATACGTGAATCATTTAGAAGGTGCGATCATTTAATATTTGGTCAGTATAGGAGAGAAATGGAAACATTAAGTGACTATTAAGTTTTCGTTCACTTCTCAGACTGTTTTGTTTTTCTGTACACTATTTCGAATAGTAGTTACTCACATGTATTAAGTTATATAAAAGAAACAGAAAACACCACAAATAACGCCATGTTATCAATAAACATTCGAATTACTACATTTTGTATTGTTCAAATAATTATCAAATGAAGGGCGATTGAATAGCGCAAAAATGCACCAAAAAGACAAACAGCGTCAGAAAAAAAAGAACACAGCACTGGTTAAAGTGATTCGTGTCCAGTAAACATACCTAGCACACTGTAATAAATCTTACGGTCACGTCTGATAAAGATACAGCTGATATAATCATTTGATATAAATACAAATTCGGATCTCTTACAAAGCATAAAAGCGCAATACTTATTATGGCTAAAATACAAATAAACAAATGCGATCTTAAACGAACGTAACCTTCGACATGTGGAATCCGTAATATAACTCGAAAAGCAGTTTTAAGTTGTCATTAGCATTTGCGCGTATGCTATAATTACAAAAGGTTATTAATAACCTTCGTTTCCAATAAAGGTGTAGACCATTATCATGTGTAAAACATGAAAATTTGAAAGGCTAATACGTAAGATACAATTATCCAATTACAAAAGACACAATACACTGTTCTTAAACATGATACAAAATTCAAATCCTGCAAGTACGTTTTAAAATGCATTTAGCAAATAATTTGGCTTATACAGTTTAGACATCCAATCAATTACCCTAACGATTGGCTTGGAATCCCTTGTGTCACACAGATCTGAGCAAAGTCTAACAATAACTGTCTCAAAACTATTTTACACCAAATATAACAGCATTCACTCAATTTTCGTACCCTTCTTATTTAACTGACACGTTCCACAAGTTGTTTTTGCATTAAACTATATCTCTTTAAAATAATAAGTCACTCGAAACACTTTAATATGCACCCTTTTGATTGTTGAACTTGTTTTAAGACGCCATATAGAGCCACAGTACCTCTTCATTTTTAGTACGTCCTAAAATTCTCAATTTTAATTTTCGATTTATGACAGCATGCAGTTGACTAAATAAACATGTAGTTGATTTAAGTATTGTTAAGTTAATCCGTATTTACTCTGGACTGGTAAGAGACAGCTAAGAATTTATATCGTGCAGTATTGTGTTATCCTGTTATAGTTCTTATTTAATTATGCATGTATATTGATTTTGGCAAAACTAGTACATACATTTAAATATACGTTGGTATCACGTGTCCGTCGAAATCTACGAATATTATGTTCTGATGTTTAGGGTCGTTAACAATGAACAAATAATTAACCCGAAGATAGTTATATACGAAATCCGAGCATTGTAACAACCACTAATTAAATGTCTATTGGATTGTATCACAAATCTATGTAATCTTTTGTTCTCTTCCGTTGCTGTCCTCTTTGGCTTGGTTAACACTTTTGGCCACTTCCGACCTGTACACAAACGGATGTATCTGTTTTTTGTTATAATTGCACTTTGTGCATTCATGTTACTTCGCGTGACTGCCTGTAATGATGTACGTGAACTAAACATCAACATTAAATAAATAATTATAAATTCAGCACATTCATATATCCAAACTGTACTTTTCTATCATGTTTCTTTGGTTTCTTACCACTACTAGATTTAATGAAAACAACTTTGATTTCGCTTTAAATATGTATCATTTTGTGTTAGTAGATAAACGCTACATACACCTGTTCAATTTGAAGTTCCTTTTGGCAAATATAAGTATGTTGTTAGATCTAAATTGCAGTGTGGTAAGCAAGAAACCATAAAGTATCGTGTACTTTAATAACCATCTTACCATTGCGAAGCTACCTAAGTGTAAAATGAATAAATAACGTAAGTAACGATGTTGTTTAATTCATATTTAAGACAGTTAAGGAATAAAATAAGGGAAGCAACCAATTACCTATACAATCAAATGTCAGTATACATTATCCAAGCTAAGACACAAGTATAACAAAATACTAGGTCGTTGCCATTATCTCTAATGCAAAAACTTGCCTTATGAAAACCACGTGAGGCTTACCATTTTTGTTAGCGATATGTATCCTAAAATGTGTGACACGAATTCTTGTAAATAAATATTACACAGAGACGGTGTTGTTTAGATAGATACACGATTAAATTCAGTATTATGCGGTAATGAACGTGCTAAACGAAAACAGAGACTTCAACACTTTTCTCAAATACCTTATACAATTCAAAAGTGATAATTAATGTCCAACACGTGAATTATTGTCATAACAATAGGAAACAACACAACCACGTGCAAGCAAGCGTACAACCACGTGCACGCACACATGTAGCACATAAATAATAAAAGGTAAACGAAAATTATCGTAGAGTATTCATATGTGAATTACTCCTTGCATTTTCATCACGAGATGTGGTATTTATGTTTGAATCAATATTTTGTTACAAAGTACTATGTGAAGCATATGTGACTCAACATTCTTCATTTTCACATTCTGTCAAGAGATGCACTGTGTATAATATTGCCGCAAAAAGATACATAAGTGGAAAAATGTTTAATGTAGAGAAATGCGTCGGAAGACATTATTAACTGTTCTTAAACTGTTCACATCTGACATTTCTAAGCGTTACTATAGCCTGTTGTGTACTACACGGGACGAATCGTTAATCCTATCACCGGGCAAGGTTTTTTTCGGATATTGAAGTTAGTGGGATGTAGGTCAATTAGTGACGCCAGAGTTAATTAGATTGGTTGAAGAAGACAACAGGTGCCCAAGAATTCTATGTAGATTTCTAAAGTACCAGGCAAATGTCATAAAGCTCAAGTAGTGGAAGAACATATATAAAGTAAAAACCGGATTACCTCTACAATATACATCTGATTGCCAATACATTATACACTCTGAATGCCTATACATTATAATTTTGATTGCCTATACATTAAAAATTGTATTGCCTAATTAGTATGACTCTGAATGACTATACGTTATAACTCTGAATGCTTAAACATTATTGCCCGGATTGCTCCGATTGTCTTTATATTATTATTTATTATCTTTCAGTTTGCGTATGACAAGTTATGTTACATATTCCTCAAACGAACAAAACCATATCTTTGTTAGATAAATTGCAAAATCTTAGTTCGTATACATACTGTCTGGAATATGTGTATGCTCTTAACGTTCATATGTTTAATGTAAATGTTTAAATATATTTGTTTTACAATTTTCATCATGAGAAATATTTTAAACGGTTATGACTGAAACGCTGAGATTAATTCCCGTTTTATTTAAATTTTGTCACATATAAATTATAAATAGATATCCCCTTAATATGGAGCATAGTTTAAATATTTTCAATAAACGTTTTGTTATCGCTATAAAAACATCACCTTGTGAAGAATGATAATTACAAAAAATGGACATAAACGACATAATATCTAATTTTGATATGAGTCAAGCATATTTAACGTCGGTAATAATGTATTTTATATAACTTAATAATTATCTTCGCTAAATTCCATTATACTTAAATACCCATTATATCAAAACATTTAACCCTGTTCTCGAAATTGCATTTAGAACATGTTGCGATTGTATACGACACCACTCTACCATAACTTTAATATCTAATCTGAAGATTTGGCTATCGCGCTTTTAAACTTCAAAAAATTGTATATGAACAAAGACATTGATGAATAAAATATATACTTATACGAAAGCAACATCATGTCGAGCAGGCATTATACAAAAAAGAACTCGAATATGAGTCACTGTCATAGTTGCCGATTAACGGTACTTAGAAATATATCAAACTCGTTACCAATACATTATTTTAGAAAAATAAAGTTAATGGTATATGTAAAGATAAGTGTTTGGGAAATGCTTATTCATTCAATTTGTATACTTATAATCAGATCAGCACCATATCATGAAAATATGGGATATTAAACACGTTAAAAAACGAGTTTTCATATTTGCAGTACGTCAATGGCGTAGTTATGTTATGCATTTATTTTTACGAAGTCGTTTGTTCATTTGAAAGTGTAATTGTCATATTTTTTGTTTTTATTGAAGGATAACCATGAGGATCGGATACCTGTATAAGATGAATTTAAACGTATAAGACTAATTTCTTATTATTGCCTTAGGTTTAAAAAACAAGGAACAATGGCGTAAACGCAGAGGGACCTAACACTATAGATCTGCTGATAAACGTTACATTCCTAACACATGCATACTGTTGTTTCCCTGGAAGTTCGGTGCACGGTATATGCTTTGTTTGATATGGTTGTCTATAACTCGTGATGCAACTGCGTGTCAAGTCAATAGAAATAAATACTTACCGATCTAAATATAAAGAAAGTCTCTTAACTGGTTTTTGATGCGTAAGGATGTGATATTCGTAGAGAGGTCCATATGTTGCGTCTGCAAGATAAAATGTGTGGTGACGTTTAACCTAGATGTTACTTTGAATGGTGCCTGACGATATTGATCTTAGCGGTCACATGGTCATTAACTGAATTAAAAGTACGAATTCGGTGTTAATTTCATACTTGTGCGGATAGTACTCAAATAAATCGCGAGTAAAAATAACGACACATATCTGCTGGAAGTAGGTTTACGTACAAGTATGACTCATTTCTTGCAAATGTGTACACGGTACGCAGTGCAAAGTAAGGATTGAGATAGCTGTGAAGTTTCAGTACGACTCATTATGATATTTCCGCGTATCTAGACTGTCTAAATGTGACAATTGGGAAAACTCTAAGATCCATATCTTCGTACCAGTTACATGTAAGTTCAATGTTCAGTAAAATAAAAAAAAATCTCTTCTAAGGTGTAACGCCAAATAAGATGTAATAAAATCATTATGTATAAAATAAATTAATACAACGATGCTAAAGGGTTCTATTGTTCAAGATTAACTTTGC